>NW_010127764.1:0-39041 GCF_000699245.1 Pterocles gutturalis | reverse complement strand
TTGACCATGCACTATTTTTTACTTCCCACACCTCTTTCAGCATCTAGCTATGTGAATTTGTGGAAGGTTGCCTGTCAGAGACCTGTAAAGAATTAATATATCTTTAACTGGCAGCTACTAAATTTGAGAATGTTCTTAAATGCAAAAAAATAATAATAAAAAAAAAAGCTCCAGAATAACACCCGTCTTTCTCCCCCAAAAAAACCAAACCAATGAGTGCAAAGAATTAAGTTTCACTAGTTGGATTTAGATTTTTCCTCACATTGTTAGCACATTGGTGTACTCTATGATGTGAAATGCTATTTTTCTAGCTGTTTAATTTTTAATAGGTAGGACATTAATCAGATATTAACCAAATCAGATATTTTTGATTAAATGCAATTATTTTCATAGTAAGGGGTAAAACTTTATTTTAAGTCTTCAGTCTAAATTCTTAGTATGGCTGCTAGCCATGAAAATATTTTAACTTCAGTAGCCTGAACGTTCCTATGCTCAGCTCTGCTGGTAATATAAGAATACCTTTGGGTTACTAATCCATAAAAAGTTAGTGGTTTTGTTATAGTTATCCTGATTGTAGTTACTTTTGTATTTTTTGCTTTAACTACTACACTTACTTATGCTAAACATGTAAAGTTGGATAGAGAGCACTTAAAATAAAGCATACCTTTTTCAGTTTAAATTCATCTCCAACATCCAGGTGTTTGATAAGACTCTTATAAGATTGTTTAATTTAAATGATAATTAAAGATTTACTTATCTAACACTTTAATTTTTTCATTAATATATGAAATGATTGTAGTATCTTATTCTTAATTAGCCTCATACCTTAGTTATATGCATTAAAAATCCTAATACTGTTAAGTGAACTAACTTCTTTCTTATGTTAACAATTTTTGTTAATTATTTTTTCTTTTCTTGCAGCAAGGAGCAAATAATGCAGAAAAATTTGACTATGTAAGTTAATCTTATAACATTCCTTTCTCAACTAAATTCAGTGGTAAAAGTCTCAAGATGGCAAGGGAATTGCAAGTGAAATTTTGTTAATTTCAAATGTTTTGTCATTTTGTCTGTACTTGGTTCTTTAAGTGCTTAGTGATTTGGATTGCATTTGTACAATTGTGTTACAAAATTTCGGGTGAGGCTGGATTGGAAGTTCATCAATTAGAACTTTTTAATGTCTGAAAATGTTAGCATGCTTTTTCCCTCCTCCTTTCTGTCTCTAACAGGTGATGCAGTTTATGAATAAAATGGCTGGTAATGAGTATGTTGGATTCAGTAATGCTACGTAAGTATTTTGTATTTACTTAATGAAGCTAGATGGAGAATACCTCAACTGATAGCTGACATACTGAGCTTATGGCAAAGTTTAGTTATTTCCATTGCAACCATCATTTTGTTCCTAATATTGGAGGGTGTCTTTGGTTTAAAATTTACAAGAACTAAAATTGTGCGTGTCTCTGACATCCATGTGGCTAAATCTCACATAATGGTGTTGGTTTCATCTTTGAAATTTCATTGTGTCTTAGTGCTCTGTTGGTGCTATGGCAGAGAGCTGTAAGTGCAACTCTTATCATGCTGGCATTCATATTAAAAATTAAACTCTGCATGTTAATGACTTCGTATCAAGTGTTTAGAAAGCGTACTTTATACTGGAACTGTTTAGGCTTTTTTTACTTTCCATATTTAAAATCTTTTCTAAAGCAATTCCCCCCATTAACTCAATGTATAGCATTCCAAAAATCTTGACAGCTTTTTGAGGCAGTGCTGGGAGAATCACAGATTCCATATAGCAGAGTTGCTTCCAAGTTGCTAGTTGGAATGCATGTGCAGGGAAGCAGAATGAGATAACTGTGTTTTTCCTAAACTTTGATAATGAAAAAGTGTTTAACACGGGATGAACCAGACAGGAGAGAATTACCTACCCTTGTATCCATACAGATTCCTTTTTTGGGTTTCATGCGGAACTTAATGATCACAATAAACAGTGCAGCCCTCAGCCTGGTCTCTATTTGACCTGCAACCTGATCCTCAGATTCCTCTCTAGCTTGGTCTGTGTTGTCAGTGAACAGCCCTTTGGTACAGCTCATTATGGGATGTTTCATTCCACTGTTGCCGTTTTAAAAACACTTCTAAGAGTAGGATCTCACACTCCTTTGCCTTATCTCCAGGTCAGCTTATGTATGTGTAGGTAACCAGTACTGTGTATTCGGATATCAAACCTAATTCACTCCAGCTGGAGTGTACGGGGGTGAGCTTCTGTGGCAGTTTCTGTCCCATTAGAATGTTTGTGTTCATAAGTAATGTATCCTTTACATGCAGCTTAACTGAATTACATTATGTGTCTCTGAAGTTCAATGTTTTTTTGAAAGTTTGATGTGCTGTCTTGTCTTTTTTAAATTTTTTTTTTTTTTTAATTTAAGGTTCCAATCCGAAAGAGAGAGTGGAGATAGAAACTTTGCAATTGGCTATTACTTGAAAGAAAAAAAGGTTGATTTCTTTTGTTTATTGTATTTTGAAGTCTGTGTGGTGGGGTTTTTTTCATAGCCTGTGAAGATTTTTAATTTATTTAATGTACAGTATAAGTTATTCTAATACTGCATATTTTTTCGTACTTTTACTCAAGATGCTGTCATTTAGAAAGTGTGATAGTTATGTCATTCTAATAGAATACCTGTAATCCTTTTTCTGTATCATAGTAACGATAATTTGTTTTATTTGTCATAAAAAGCATAATCTGTGATGTATGGATGACTTCATAAAACTCCTAGATACGTTTTGCAGTCTGCTCATTTAAAGACGTAGAAAGCTTTACTGAAAAGCATTTTAGCACCTAGCTTGTTGGCCTCACTGCACTGTTATTTTGAAATCTGACATGATTTAATATTTTTACTTGTTACATTTTAAAAAAAATTAATTTTAAATCTGCCTAATGCTTAAAATGCTGACAAGAATATGGCTTAACTTATGTCTCTCTAAAAGTGCTATTTAAAAACAATAATCATAATTTTACCTAAAGGTCTTTTTTTCTTCCTCAGTGCTTTCCTGAAGGCACAGATATGGTTGCTATACTAGACTTTTATTTTCAGGTAAGTGACTTTAAAATTGAGACTCACTATAGACTTAGAATTACTTTCATAAGCAGCAGAAATAATTTGTTCATAGACATGAAGGTTTTAATGGCTTGTAGTTAAACTTGTCATCTTCTGTTAAGCTCTGTTTGGAAATGCATGATGTATGTTTGATGTACCCAGACTTGCTTTTGTTTGGTGATGTAGTTAGGTGTCTATTCCTATTGCAAGCTAGCAATAGTCTTTAAAACACTAGTAGCTGGAAGCTTAAAATGTCTTGTGTTACTTCATTGAGTTTGATAAAATATTTCTGCTTCTTTGAGTTGCTGTTCTTTATTGTACTGTGAAGTACTTTAAACTCCATGTGTAACTAAAATTGTGTATGTATGCTCTATTGTAATCTTAGGGCAGTGTTGTAAGTGAAACAGTATGAATCTCCTCCTTTTTTGTTTAATTCAATGCTTATTAGTAGAACAAAGAATCTAGCCATATATATTGTCCCCCCTCCCACATTTTTTTTTCTTTTTCACTTTCAGCAAGTTATTTGAAACTGTCACAAAATGAGAACTTGGCAAGTGTGAGGTATTTCCTCAGTAAGGGTTTCATAATGTTAAAACATTCACAACTCAGCTCTGCAGCATGTAGTTCTCAAGAGGCAGTTCAAGTTGTGTTACTGATTCAGTGTGTCTGGGATAGTTTAAAAAAAAAAAAATCCAGAGTTTAGTTCTCAAAATTAATCTGGTTTTGATTCATGAGACTTGCTCTTATGCAAAATATAAACAATAATTTTTAAATGCAAATTTTATCCTTTTTTTTGTATTGGGATGCATCTGCTCTAATATTTAAATTCAATGACTGTTTATGAAGTAAGGTAGATGTGATTAGCCTTAGTTGACCTCTTGTTGAGTTGGAAACTACGTAGAAGCTAGTAGTCTACTCTGAACTTCTGTTAATTACAGAACAAAACTGATAATTTATTTCAAATTGCTGTTTAAACATACTTTTTAAATCCTTCCTATCCCACTGCCTCAAGTCCTGATACACTTCTGAGTACGAAGCTATTCGTAAGTTAAGAAATGCCAAGCCTAGCTTTTCTGATGTATTTTAGTTCACCCTTATTTTTGTGCATTATAATATCTAATTTCATGACTGCGTGTCATTCTTTCTTTTTTCCTTGCAAAATTCCCTTTTCACTCTATAATTGGAAAAAGGGCAGCTCATACACGAGCAGCAATTCTGTTTTCTTTTCTTCTCTCTGTACAACGCTTACTTTCCAAGACCCTACCCAGATTCTACTTAAAAGGCTAGTTATTTTCTTTTTCTTTGGGTTTTCTGTAATGCATCTTCTTCCCTTGTGTAACTGGGAACTTTCTGAACAGGAATAAAGTTATTTTCCTATTGTCTCTGTAAAGTGAGGATGGATTATTCTCATTTTAGAGGTACAAAATGCAGGTGCTTAAATGGAGAACCTAGAAACACTTTTTTCAAAGTAGGTGATATTATGTAATACTTCATATGTTTAAAACACAGTTGCCATTTTAGATGCGTCTCTGACAATCTCTTGATTTGCAACTCCAGTTGATTGGACTAGGATGTATTGAGTTTGGCACCCGGAAAATAAGAATTCCAGGTAGTAACTACTCATGCAAACTTGGCTTAGGTAACTTCATGAAGTATCATGTAATGACTGTTTGGGAAAAACAAGAATACAACCAGTAGTTTGTTTACTTTTCAAGTTAGCATTTCAGCCTCAGGTTGAAACCAGCTTATCTTTTGGTTTCTGCAGAAATGAGGCAGCATCAGGTGATGGCATCATATCACATTTGCTGATGTGTCACCAAAGTATGTATAGTCTGTACTGAAGCAGGGATCCTGGGAGAAACTATTGTGTGGTCGTATCATTAATTTATCAAAAGGCATATATGAGAGAAAGGTGAAATAATTTAGGAAGTGCTGGCGTTAAGACTTGCATGTGCTAGAGTTTGCATCTTTAAAATGTACGTTTAATAGATGTGTGTGGTCTTCTTCTAAGGTTTTAAAAAAAAGCCACACAAAACAAACCCAAATTGCAAAAAAACAGTCATTCTGTGGCTTTGCCATTTAAACAGATGCAAAATACTGAGATTGTTTTCCAGACCTCTTCCTCTCAAAGCAACATAAGGGAGGGCGGGGGGGAGGAATCAGGCAGAGACACTAACCCATGTAAAATAGTATCCCAAACAATTAAGAGGGCTTACAAACACTGTTGCTGGGATCTTTATAGTAGGAAGATGCAGACCATATAAATGGATGCTACTAGCGTGACCTGTAACAAACATTATGCTACAGGTTATTTTATGAAATGTTATTTCTATAGAGATATATTGTTGATCCTGCTATAGTTGGCCTTATTGTGCTAGAAGCATCGGTTCTTATAATCTCAATTTCTTTTTCATAAGCTTTGCTCAATAGAAGTCACATGTGAATCAGCAAGCGTGATGGCAGCAACTCTGGCTAATGGTGGCTTTTGCCCCATCACTGGTGAAAGAGTACTGAGTCCTGAAGCGGTCCGGAATACCTTGAGTTTAATGCATTCCTGTGGCATGTATGACTTCTCAGGGCAGTTTGCCTTCCATGTAAGTAGTTTTCAGCTGTTAATTGTAGCTGACCAGGAAGATTAATCTGTGCTATTAGTTTCCATGTACCAGGGCTGGCTTGCTTGCTTCTGGATTAAGGCAGGGCATGTTGCATTAATTGTTTAGAAATTGAACAAACCGTATGGGAAAATCGCACCTAGAATTCATGGTACAACTAGTACACCATATCTTATAGTAGTTACTATTCTCTGCCACTGCACTTCACCTTTTCATGTTGAACCGTAAATACTGTTTAAGAGAGGCTGTTTATGAGAGAAGCAGGTGGTTGATGCAGATGTAACTGGAAACAGCATAACTGAAGAAATCCTGCCATATGGGAGTAATATAGTAATATGGGAATAATATAATTTTCTGCTATCCTTAGCAGAAAGCCTTTGCAGACAGTTGCTTTTTCTTTATTGGCTCAGGCTGTTGTGTTAATTGTTCTCATGTGTTGTAAAAGTGGCTGTCATACACAGCACATGTACCATGCTTCTATTTTCCAGCAGTACGTTTCTTATATGCAAGTATTTCAAGATGTACTGCATCTTATTGTTTTCAGCATTTTGTTTTGAGTGTTATTAGATTTTCCTCATTGCATGCATGTAAAATGGATTATCATGCTTTGTGAGACCTAAAAGTTACTGTTTACTGAGTTCTGGGGATATGTGACATGTTAGTTCTTCTTGGAAAAAAGCAAAACCTTTATCCAGATTGTAAATAAATAGGTTAATGTATGACTTTATGAACAGAGTCTTTCGTTTTCTTTTTTTTTTGGTTTTTGCCTTTTCCAGTCAAGGTGTTTTAGTGTATTTAGCTTTGTACTACTCCCTTGTTGCAAACTGTTCCTGACAGATACACTTGTGTACTACTCCAGAGTCATAATTGCTTTTTTTTGTAGTAGATTGGAATTATCTTTTTCACTGCATTACTGACTCTCTGTGTTACTGAGAGCACATAACTTTATGATCGCATTCCTCAGATTGCCACAAATTGTGCTTTAGGTTACTGTCTATCTAAAAAGAGATAAGTAATAATGCTTTCCCAGATTAAATTACTTTCCAGATCTACATTTTACAAATGCTGTGTAATAATCGTCAGTAAAATGCTAACGTGTTACAATAGTGAAGAATGTTTGCAGAGGATGGTAACTGTCTAATTATTCTATAGGTTGGTCTTCCTGCAAAATCTGGAGTTGCTGGTGGGATTCTTCTGGTTGTTCCTAATGTCATGGGCTTGATGTGCTGGTCGCCTCCTTTGGACAAGATGGGCAACAGTGTTAAAGGCATTCACTTTTGTCATGTAAGCAGCATTGCCTTTTTGTGGGGTTTTTTTGTTGTGTGTGGGTGGGTTTTTTTGTTTTTTGTGTTTTCTTTTGGTTTTTTTTTTTTTGCAGCTGATGCTTACTGAGTTTCAGTTATTATAACAGAGATCTTAACGGAATTAAATAGTGATTCATTGCTTTTCGGTACATAGCAAAATTAATCTGATCCAAGGGTGAAAGGCCAAAAATATATGTTTGCGTTTTAGTAATTAATAACGCTGTAATTCAGTGAGCATTTAGAAAATACAATGTCAAAACCACCAGAGAATTTTTTTGTGGAAAAGTTTTGAAAAGGAACACTTCATAAAGTAATGAAGGAGCTGGTCTTCTGTATGCTGCATTAGAACCTGTAGAGCTTCATTTATAAGTGGCTTTTCCTCTCCAGTCATAAAGTAAACAATTTTCAAAGCATTGGAAATTCAACTCTTATTTCATTATAATAAAAGAAAAAGGTTCTCAGTAAATATTGCTGCTCCTGATGTATTTTTAAACAGATTTTTGTAAATAATCTGGCATTAAAAAATGCGTTCATACATCAGACATTCTTGTTGGGCAAGCTCTTTCTAGCTTTGTCTCTTACTCTTGAAGGGCCTCTGGACAGTCTGTTGATAGCAGCGTTACAAGCAGGAGAGATTTTGTAGAGTAGTTAATAATGAATAATAAAGATGTTTTGTGGGAGAGGAGGGTGTAAAATGTTAAAAAATGCTGTCTTCCTTCTTATTTTCTCCCTAAAACCACCCTGTAATACCAATTAATTCATTATAAATGGGGGGCAGGGGGAGTCTCAGAAAAGAATATTGGGCTATCTAGAGCCCCATAGGAAATGTGACATTTTTGGTCATGTTTTGGAAGTTGAACTCATAACCAGGGTCTTTTTCTTTGCCCTGCCTTTTTTTTATTTTCTTTTTCTCTCATTTATTCTCTTTAAGTAGTGATAACAGTTAAGCTGCAGTGATACTAGTTTGGATGAACTGTTCCTGGGGTGAAGACTTGTATGACTAGTCTTCACTGAGCTTATCCACAACAGCATTGGATTTAGAGTATGCAAGGGCATAGTTTGTGTGAATAAGCAGCAGTTAAAACTTTTCATGGTTCTATTTAGCTGACATCTATACAGCTGCAAATTAACAGTACTAAGAAGTTACTAATTCTAGTTTAAATACATTAAAGTTTCATGTTATTTGTTAATTTAAGTAGAAAATAATAGAACAGTAGGTAGGTAAAGTTTTTACTGCATTTATTGTGTTATAATAAGACCTAAAAAGTTATACATGATTATAGCATACAAGTAACACTGATGTAACACTCACTTTAAAAAAATACAACAGCATAGCAAAGTTCTGCAATTATAACCTTTCATGTTATAATTCAAACTGAATTCAAATCAATTATGTCACTCATTTTCTTGTTTTATCCTTTTGATTGAATTTCCATGTTTTATGTACTAGACTAGCCCAGACTGTCCTTCCTGTTTGGGAAGTGTTTATTACAGCTGAAGTGGGAATATATTAAAATAGATATTTTGCAAATTGCTACCTGCTTTGTATTTCTTCAAAAAGGAGTTTAAAGGTGTTTCATATCACTGTTTTATGTTCAAAGGGCCTTATAGACATAGTACTAATTTATTAAATAAGCTTCTATGAGTTACTAGGATATGATGTATAATCTGCATTTGATTGTCACATGCTAATAATAATGCACGTTCTCTAAATATTTGTAGGATCTGGTTTCTTTGTGCAATTTCCATAACTACGATAATCTGAGACACTTTGCAAAAAAGCTTGATCCTCGCAGAGAAGGTGGTGATCAGCGGGTAAGTTAATACATGTTTTTAGTGAGTATTGTCTGTAGACATCAGAAGAAATATGGAAAGTTTTTCTCTAAATGCAGAACTGCTCAATGACATGTATTGCATCAAAGCTTTCAGATAAATTAGTTTACATTATTAGTGGACACTTACCTGGGTGGACTATGCTATCGCAGGGTTTCATATGGTAGAATTTCATATTAGATTTATAACTCCATTTCATGCAGTTCATCTCCCTCGCTGGAGTAGGTATATGATATCTGACAAAAGTTGCAAAGACTTTTACTGTTCTGGTTGCCTTTTAATAAAGATATGACCAGCTGGTGGGCTTAGCCATTGTGTTCTGTGCTGCAACGCCTGAGATGTATGTTTAGCATTTTTTCACAGTGATGTGTCTGAGACCACATGATGTGCTGAGAGTTGCACAGGCAGTGAACTCAGGTGTTATATTGCTGTAGACAAGCACCTGTTACTAAGGAAGCCGTATAAGCAAACTCTGGGAATGAACTGAATCCACTCCAGCTACATGTACAAAAGATAAAAGTGTGAGGGTGCTTGAGATAAGGAAAACCTCTTTGGTTTTAGTACCGTTAATGTTTTAACTAAGGCATGAAGATTTCAACAGGAGAAGATACAGCAGAGTGATTTTTTTTTTAAGTGCTTCTGTTTGCATGTGTACATCTCAAAAAATACTCAATTTAGAATTTTAATTTTTTATAACTGGAAAAGGGAAAATAACAGTTTATGTGAAGAGGTGAAGAACTTGAGTCTGTTAGCATTGCCTGCAAGTATGGATTTTTTTCCTTCAAATACACTAATAAATAATGTATGTTGCTTGAACAACTAGCATTCCTTTGGACCAATGGACTATGAGAATCTCCAGCAAGAACTTGCTTTAAAAGAAACAGTATGGAAAAAGGTGTCACCTGAATCAAACGAGGACATCTCCAGAACCGTAGTGTATAGAATGGAAGGTCGGGGAGAGCAAAACTGAATGAATGGGTTCTAGTTTCATTACATTCTTCATTTTAAAAACCCTCAAGCATCTCTAGATTTAACTTGGATTTGAATATTGTTTGCCTGGTGTTTCATTTTTATATACATTTTGTGTAAATTCTGTATGCTGTACCAAAAAGACTGTCAAAGTTCAAGTGGGCCGAGGAAAGCACGTGCAAAGAGCAAACCCCAAAACTGTTAACTGACTTTTGTGGTTTCTTAAAACACATTTACTTAAAAAAAAAAAAAAAAAAAAAGTGAAAACTTAAATCTGAATGTTTTCAAAGATATACAGCTTTTGTGTATATCTGTTTATTTTTGTTTATAACTGAGAATTTTAAGTAAATTAACTTTAGAGCTAAGCAAGAACTTAGTGTGTCCTGTGATCAGGGTCAGCATGTAAAGATAGAAGAATTTTAACTAAAATATAAAGAAAAAAGTGTCAGCAAAATGCAGAAAATTCATGAATCTCTAAATAATTGTGTATTAAGTGGAGGTAGATTCTGAGTCATGTTATTACTGTATCTCTTTTTTTAATATGACCTTTCAAATCGCTTTGAACAGAAATGGATCATATGGATATGTCATGGTAGTGAAGGTTATATTTTTTTAATCAGGCCTCTAATAATTATTAATGCTAACATTTAAATAAAAGAACAAAAATGTCTGGGGAGGACTGGGAGAAAGGGAGGGGACGAAAACCTGCCTTGTTTGCAAGTTAACTAATGCAGCAGAAAGATTTCTTACCAAAGTATTTTGAGTGTCTTGCTAGCTGCTTGACTGCCAGCTGGTGGTTATGACTCAGAAGTCTGCCTTACTAATAATGCTGTGCTCCACCCTAGAGAGGAATGTAAGCGGGCTTGGTTTTAGAGCAGTAACCAGCCGAGTACTGAGTAGGAAATAAATTCAGAGCAAAGCAAGTAGGTAGATATTAAAGCTGTTTATAAAATTAACTTATTTTTTCAACCGCTAATGTGTGTGCATGTTCATATATACGAGCAGAGGTTTCATTTACACATGAGCGAATTTTTTAAAAGTTACCATTAATTGCTACTTTTTAAAACGATAGTGAGTTTGCACCTCTGTCAGCTTGCTAATAAACAGGATTTGCATTCTTCTACAGGCACCTGCATCTGTTCATCTGCATAATTTGATAATTTAGAGTGTCTTGAGTAGGGTGTAGCTTGAAATGGTGTATGTAAGCTTTGAATAAGCTCAATAAGCGATGCTGGACAGAGGGCACAGACTTGCTAAATTCTTGACACTTGTAGTTATCAGATTCTTCATAATGTTAAAAATCTTAAACTTATTCTCCAGAAGGTTTTCCCCTTTATAAGTTTTCAGATAATTTGATATATCTCACCCCCAGTATGTATCATGCAGAGTCCTGGTTTATAAAACTGTTGAAAACTTGTCCAAGTAATGATAAATGATATTAGCTTGTTGAGTATTTTAAGAGACAATGACAGATAAATCCTTAGTAACACCTCCACCCCTTCTCCCTGCCCCCTCGCCCACTCCCTCTCCCTTTTTAGTTTACCTAAAACTCCAAAGTGCGTTCATGGGTGAGTTTTGCACAAAGGGAGAGTTAGGTTTTTCTTGCCCCTTTTTTGACCCATCTGGATGTTTGTGAATTGAGGAAGATGCCGAAAGCAAAGCTGATGTTCTCTGAGAAAGCAAGCAGTTCTTAATGACTCTGTTTAGGTATTGTTAGTTTTGCATAAACATTTGAAATAAACTCTGACTAAACCCTGAATAATCTTCATCTAGCAGTGTATTGCAAAAGGATGAGCTTCCTGTCATTGAAGCCGAGGATTAAAATGTTTAAGCAAAACAATACAGAACATCAATTTTCAGTGACTTTGAAGTCCTGTTGGGATGAAGAGGTAAATCTGTGGTACAGATGTCATTAGTAAATGTCAGTTGTAAATTGCTGAATAATAGCTGGTTTATAATCTTATCACTGATGATAAGGTTAGGCTTGTCAGTGCTTATCTTGAAAATAAAGTAAAATAAGTAAAGGCAAAGTCTTGAATTATAAAAATGTCTCACCTGTTTGAGAATTTTACAGTAAACTAGTAGTTACAGAGACATAACTAGTATTCAGATCCTGCAAAACCACGTCTTTACCTGAAATAGCCGCAATTGTAAGAGGGAACGTAATGTGTCTGTGCTGCTAATTAAATTAAGTATTTACAGTGATGACAATGTTGCTGGTTAAATTACTGGTTTAATTTAAAAAAGGAAAATGTATGATGCAGGATTTGCTTGATCTAATTCTACACACGTCATCTTCTGATTTTTAGTACTGTTTGAAGCTAATTCTAAAAACGTGATTGAAGGTGGAAAATTGTTCCATCTGGGCTTCAACTTGAAAATAAAAATCTTTACCATATTTATGTTTGTCAGTTACATACAAAACTTGTGTTTGAGAAAACTCCTGCATGAGAAATACAAAATTAAGGTAACTACTAGATCTTAATATACATAATAAGAATATTTAGGGTACAGCTTACACAATCTTTACTTTAGATATATATATTACAGTTCTGTAATATATGCTTTTGAAGCCTGTCTCAAAATTTAAGCTAGCCTCTAGTGAGGAAGGGTCAGGAGGAGACTCCTGTGGACCAATTATTTTGTAACTTGCCTACACTCACAATTTCTTGTTCTGGCCTGCTGTGTCTGCAGGTGGCTCTTGTTCGTGGCTGGGTACACAGATAGCTGGGACCACAGTTAGGTCTGCCATGACGACTTACCCATGCCTGCATTATGCTTGGTGAGCAGGTCTGAAAGAATGCGATGGTAGAGGCTAGTCATTGAATGTTTCAAAGTCTGCAATGGTTTTAGTGTTCACCTGTGCTACAGTAATAGCAATTCTTGATATTCAAGCATTTTAGCTGTTTGTTTGTTTTTCTTTGTCAGCATCATTGACATTTCATTAGAAATGTAAATGCTTTTTAAAATTTTATTTTAGCATTTGTGTTGTACTTTTTTGGCTCAGTTGTTAAGTTACCTGTCTCATTTTCCATTTTTCGTTTGCATTGTATGTTATTTATGTATCTCAATTTCCAGCATGCTTATTTTTGTATTGTTTAATAAATTTATTTTAAGCTGATTTTTATTGTATTTTTTTTCTCTCAATGGAGAACAGATTTGTTCAAACACGTTTTTTGAGACTGAAGTGAGATGGCGAGCATTCTGCTCTAAAAAAGATAAAGTTCTGGAAAAGTAGGTGAAATAAGCACGTTTAGTTAAACCAGTCATTGAAAACATTCCTAAGACCTCTTAAACATTTTGTACAATAACCTAATTATTTTTCTCTTCAACTTTTTAATATAGCAGTTCAAACAAAAATCAAAATAGCAAAACTTTCTCACCGTGACTTCTCTAATAAAAATGTCATGGTGCAATAGGTTATTAATGTCGCAGTGTAGTTGTATGGTTTTGAAGATACTAAGTCATTTGGAAAATATGTGGTTAGTGGCACCAGTGCGAGGGTAGTAACTGTTCATTCTGAGCATTATCAAGTGAAAAACGTAGCTTGTAATAAACCACCCACAGCCAGGATGATTCCAAGGCAAGGTTTCATCACTAGAGACGTGCATGTACTGAGGATGGCCAAAATTATTAATTTAGCTTTTCTGTATATTGGTTTATAAACTGCAGTTACTTGCACTATGTTTTTAAAATTATCTGTTATGTTCATTGTACGTGAAACTCTTCTGATACATGATATTTTATTTCTGAATGTCATAAAGGTGAGGAAAAGTAGAAGAGTAATAGATATAAAGAGAGAACCATGGGTGGTTTACTGTAGAATTATTTTGGCTCTTATATTTCGGGTTTCATTGTGCATTTGTGTCAGAAGACCAGTGAGTGGGTAGATGAATAAACAGGCAACGGAGTCAGAAGAGGGTGGGCAGGAGGGCGGTATAGAGTATGTTGGTTTTTCATTTTTCTTACTTCTCTTGTCTTGATACATACATGTCATTGATGCACAGTAGTTAGCTGTGAGCAAAGTTAGCTGTGACCAAAGTAGTTAATGACGAGCTTCATAATTTATACATAATGTTTTAGTATCCTAAACATTGTTTGTAGATGTTTACTATTTTTTCTTTTAATTTTGGTTAAATATTTCTGTAACTTTCTGGTAAAAGTTTAGAAGCAGTTATTCCAGTGAAATAGACATTTTTTAAGCAGAGTTCTTATTGAGATGACTTCAGTACACCTAATGATTTATCTTCAGTGCAGAGTCTTTCTGTGGAATTTGAATGTCACAGATGTCTATAGTAGTTGGAAGGGTGGTAAGAGGCTTTAAATCCAGTAGCAAGCTAACTAAAACTTTTTTTTATAGTGCTAGTGTCTTGTCTGTTCCACACTTCTTTTCCTGTCTAGAAAATGCATGACTAATGATGTAATGACATGCTTTTAAAGGATGAGTCATGCAGCACAGCCCCATTTTCTTTCAGGAATTTATGTCTTGGTATGTTGAATAGTTTCTTGCAGTCTAAATTATTAAACTACCTAGTTTGAATGAAGTGTGGTTTCCAATTTACCATTTTCTCCTAGAAACTATTGTATGGAAGTTAATTTTAGTATTGGCTTCTAGTACTGCATCATGCAGACTTTTGATATCACTTGAACCCTTAGCATTTAAAAGGTTTTGTAAGACTTGAGCGTGGCACAGCTCTGCACATAGTTCAGCTGCTTCTGAAAATGCACATACATTTCTTCCGTGAGTAGTAGGCCTTATGTAATGCCGACATCTGAAGCTGAAGTTTGCTAAAGCAAGCCCTGCAACAGAGTTTAGGTTGGCAGAAGTGTAGCTTTTCTACACTCAGAAATGTTCCAGGCAGCCGTACTTTCATGTATTTCATTTATGCAGCGGGAGCGTATCTGTTGTAAGGTAACGCTTCCTGTTTTAGCTGCTCTGATTTTGACCTAGCTGGCACACAGCTGGTGCCTTCTGTACTGTCGTCTGAATACTTTCCTGATACCAGTTATGCTTGCAGAAGGGAAAAGCTGTCTTCTGCATATCATCTTTCCCAATTTCCGCTGACACCTGTATCTGATGAGTTACAGGAGGCCTTCTCTGGTTAAGTAGCACTATTATTTTGGAAATTATGGGCAGTTGGTAGTGCTTTTCCTGTTAGAGATCAGTGTACATTAATTTAATTATTGTTTGGTCAGACTTGGAATAAAGTCTGACTTCTTCCCCCCCCCGTATTTGCATTTTATTAGTCTCTTTGACATAATTTTTTTTTTGAGTGAAATTGCTTGAATTTTATTCTTATTTTTACGTCAGTGAATATTCTGGAAATTTGAAGTAATTCTTTTGATAATACAGTCAACAAATATCTATTATTTTCATTGAAAGGTTCTTTAGTAGCTAAGTGGTATTATTAAGCAGCTTTTCACTTGAGTTGCCAAACAGCTGGTATACAGGATTTGAAGTATTCATGTGGTGTTACAAAATTCTCGTGTGCACTGCAAATTGGGAATGTATCTTCATACTGTGTCTTAAATCAGATCAATTTTACTTAGCTGAGCAGGATCATCATAACCCATTCATGTGAAGTGCAGGAGAGTCTAGTGACTGGAAGCAACGTAAGAATGAAGCTATAAGGTCATAGAGCTTGGAAGGGATCCCTGGAGATCTTGTAGTCCAGCTTCCCACTCAAAGCAGCATGTAAATCAGTTAGATCATGTTGGTCAGGGAATTTCAAGTGTTGAAAACCTTTAAGGATTGGCTTTCTGTAACCTCACTGGGTAACCTGTCCTGGTGCTTTGCCATTTTCATCGTGAGGAGTTTTTTCCTAACCTTCAGCTGAAATTTTCCGTTTCTGCAGCTTGTGATGGTGACTCCTGTCTTTTCACTGTGCATGATGAGCTTACCATCATGTGGAAATCTGTTGGCCTTTAGGGAGTCCTACAAATGGCATCAGTAAAACTGGCTTTTGGTCAGCAAGACCTAATTCTTTCACCTCCTGCTGTATTTTCCTACTGGATCCTAATTAGTTTTTTAATTATATAATTGAAAATAAAGGCATTTAAGGATTTGAAAACTCCATATTTCCTTTATTTTACTGTTAAAACGTAACAGGCTAAATGCAAACGTGAAAGTATGTAATTTGCTGTGGGACAGGGTGTTACTATTGGGACCCCTTGTGATCAGAGCGCTTATCACAACAATGAACTGAGCACAAGTGGAGTGATAGGAAGAGATAACGTTGCTTGCTTCCTGTTGATGTCATTCACTAGTCCAGCTTTTTCCTTGAGGCAGGCAACTTTATTGTTTGTTCAGGAATTACTCATTCAATATCAATTTTTTTGGACTCGCAGACCTGGTTTTGGTTTGATGTGTAACTTTGGCTTCCTGTATGGTAAGTGCGTTTCACACTTCTTCTAAAGGACTTGCCTTTTAAACTTCTCCAACCCATAATTGTTTCAAGACAACTACTTAAAGTGTAATCTTGGTCCGAGAATAAGCTGTTGTGATCAAATGTGTTTGGAAAAAAAAAACCCACAACATCAAAAAAACCCCAAAAACAAAAAAGCCCACCCATGCCCTTGCAGAAGAGGATTAAGAATTAGGATTGAGGAACAGAGAAGCAGGCTAAAACAGCTGAGTACGTTTTGCCCCGTATACCCAAAGGCTGATGGGGAATAATATGACTGTTCCTGGGGTTTGGAGATGAAACTGTGGAGGTGGAAGATCTGTTTAAGCTAATAAATATTTCCAATGCAAGAAAAACAGCTGCTGAATAAATAGTCCAGACAGTGGAAGATGGTTTCTAGAAGGTTGTTCCTAATAGTTTAGAAACAACCCTCCTAACAAGAATAGAGTGCAAATTTCTGTCAAGACATCTTCTATTCTGCTTTCAGCCTGTAGGGTGTAGTCAGTCTCTTCCTTGTAAAGTTTCAGTAAATGTCTTTTGAGAACACCCCCGTTTATTTTGGGAATAATTCCAGCTCTGAGCCCTGTAATTAAGAGTAAACTGTTGTCTATAGATTGTGAAGTACCTACAGCCTGGACAGTGGGAGCATCACTCTACTTGGCTGTGTGGATATCAGTTGTTAAAAGGCAGACGTTATTTTGTCCTGTCCGCTTAATACAGCTAGTGTCACCAAAGCCCCTGTCAGCATTCCGCTTTATTCATGCGATTATCGTTGATCCCAGTGCTTTGGTCCCAAATCTTGCAGTGTTAGTAATGTCTGTATCCACTACTTCAAAGGCTCTTGTTTTTTTTCCTGCATCCAGGGTCAACTGGTCAGTGTTCATTCCATATGTTCAGGTTTCTGTATATATTCTGTATGTTTTTTGTTGCAGAAGTGTTTGCAGGGGTTAACCTGTGAAAGGACTGAACAGGAAATACCAAAATTTGTGTCATGAGATGATGACAACCCTAAGATTCCTGTAATAGTTTACTGCAAGAATTATTATTATTTTACCTTTTTGGAACTTCCAGTTGTCATAAATAATGTTTTGTCAGTGAATTAATTGCTGATAAGAAATGCTGAAAAAGTTTGACAGCCGAGTAAGGTAAAGCCTTTGAGAGGGTAATTAATTTTTTTTTTCCACCTAACTTTGATGTTTTGGCCATGGCAGCAAGATTCAAGGATTTCCATCCAAACTACTGATGGCAAATGCATACCACCTAAAACTGAAAATTTGCCTGGTCTTCGTCTTCTGACTTGAAGGGTGAAAGTCTTTATGCCTTAAATGTTTCAATTGATATAGTGAACTTTTTGTTGAAATAATTTGTGTACCTATTATTCCTTTGTCATACTGTTCATGGCAGACAACACAGCAGTAACACCTTTTGTCATCAGGACAGGAGGCAGGCTGGATTTTTCTATTACTCCATCTTGTGAAGTCATGCTTCTCTGGAGCTGCCTGATTCACTATAGTTATTCTAACTTGGTTTTCCTTATTAGGTCTCCATAAAAGTTTGTTTTTTTTTTTTAAAGTATGTGGAATCAGCCAACTTCAGGTCTTAAGTCTAGTGAAAGAGGATGAAACTTTTACTTCATATTTTGGGAGTTTTGTCAGTGCTGTGCTTAATTCTGTTGTCTCCAAAAAGAAAAAGTGTGTTAATTCACTGATACCAGAAGAAATTATAAAAAGCAGGTGGAACCAAGCATGACCATGCCGATTGTAATCTAGGCAAGGCAGTTTTGGTAAAGTTTCTCTCCTCTTCCTGGTATCTGTACCTTTTGAAATCAACATAATCATCCCCAAAACAAAGGTCATGGGTATGAAGCAAAGGATAAGACATCTTTAAGTGATTGTTAATGAGTATCATTTGAGGTTAGCTACTGTTCTACCAGACTCATCTATTTGTGCAGGCATGCGTGTGCACAGGGAGGGAAACTCTCTAGTCATTGCATCATCATCTAAGCCCTGGCTGAGCTTCAGCATTAGTTAACTAAAGTCCTCCTGTGCTGAAAAATTTAGGATCATCTGTGAGTTGTTCAGGGGTATCTATGGTACAGCAATATTGGTCGTGTCCATCCTAGTAACTGTTCTAAATATTGTGTACCATAGTTGTGTATAAGGGAATCTTGGAGACCTTTTTGCAGGAATTGTCTTCCAGCCAGAGAGGTTTCTGTTCCTGGGATCTTGTAATCTAGTACTGATGGAGTTGATGGCTCTGAATCTTGAGCTCTGACTTGTGTGATTATTTTCTGTGTACCACTGGAACCAGTTCATCTTTACTGGTGGTTTTATCTGTTAGAGAGGAGAACAACAAAGCCAATCATGCACTGCTCTTCCCACAACGTTTCCTGCTGTCATGCTGAGTAACCCCTGCCCCCAGTGATGGCACAGGAAAGGAGAAACTGCCCCAGCCAGGCACCCTGGACATTCTTGTGATACTGTGTAGTATTTTCTAGTAAAACTTAGTTTGAGTGCCTTGATTCTTGGGGGAGAGGCTTGTATGCAGGGATTCAACTAAACTTTGGTTTGTGTGACCCACTCTCCACCTCTGGAGCTCAAGTTCTGGAGTCGGTATTGGTGAAGGATTGATTCTTCTGCCTCTGCTGGGGGAAGCAGTGGTGGGAATGGAGGAGCAGGGCTGGCCAAAACAGCCTCGGCTCACCCCGTGGGGTTCATGCATCCCACGAGTGGAATAGATGGGCACGGTCTTTCTGAAAGAATCTCAGTTACTGAAGGTAAGTAGATGCTTCACTTAATCCAGTAAACATTTTGTTTAATTATTGAATTCTTAATTTATTTCAATTAGCCTGATCTATAATTTAAGCAGAATCAGTTTCCTAATACTTTAGAATTAATCAATAACCAGAAGAACTGTTTAGAAGTCATTGCAAATTCACAGTGCTTGGTGTCAAGAAATAAGGTCTCTGCTTCTGCAGCTTTCCATCTTCAAGGATGGTTCAGTCAGTGCCATTGTTACTGTCTTTCAGGCACTTGAGCAAAACCAAGCATAGTATGAAGTAGTCTATTACTTACAGATTCACAAACTATATTGGAAATATACAATATTTTAAATTGCATGTACAAGACATGAAATCTCATTTATCATTTAAAAATGTGAGTAATTGCATGTAATAATCTGAGCGTGCTGTGGGTGAATTAGTTGTAGAACTGAGCTCAGCCTATCTATGACTCTTGATTTTCCTCTGTATGAGTTAAAGGATATTTTTCTGACTCCTTGAAGAGCTTGCATCTCCTGCCTGTTAGTATTTTAGATGAATTAGCCTTTTCACAGGTAGAGAGATGTTGTTTTGAGGAATACCAGTGAGACAAACTCTTTCCAGAAATTTGTGTCTGCTTGATGGCCATCTTATGAGCAAGAGGTTGGTATTGGAAGGGGTGATTTCTGGTTTAGGCTGTCTTTCATAGCTCCAAACGTGGTTAAAAAGAAAAGTACCTTCTCCCAATTACTGCTTTCTGTACCTTTGTTAGGCTTTTAAATTTTTGTGCAAAACAGTATGGTAACAGACCAGAAAAGATGGACAAACAGTTCTGGTATTGTGTTAGTTTGTAGCAAGTATCATTTTTGGATGCTTTTAAATACCTAGATTAATTTAAAGTATTCTGACAAAAAAAGGACTTCAGACAGAGATGGGCAAAGAAACTCACTGTAAAATGTGGTATTGATACTCACGATTATTTGTAATTTTGTGTGGCATACTCTAGTACTGTAGCTTTTTGACCTGTCTCTAGAAGGTTTGAATCTGAAGGAAATGTGAATGGTAGAAATCCATTCAAAACCATTAGATGAGTAGGGGCAGAGAGAGAGGATAACTGTCTCTGCTCAGCCCTCACCTCCAGGAAGACTGCCCTTTTGCGACTTCAGCCTATATGTTTTCCAGTAAAGGAGACTGGCAGTAGTTGTTCTTAAGTTGAAGGAAGGGGTTTATGTTTGTTTGTTTGGTTTTTTTTTCTGGTGTCAAGAGAAGTCTTCAATGTATATATTTGATTTAATTAACCACCTTCCTTCTCTGTTCGGTCTGAAGCACAGTGTGAGGCTGCGGTGAGAGGCAGTAGCCGCAGTGCTAGCCCTTCAGGGGCTGCCCTGGAAATTCTCTCTGGTCCAGCTGCTTGCTGACTGCTAACTCAGCAGCCAGCCGTTCCCCAAGCATACCTAGCTGCTCATGGCAGCTGCTGACCACGGCCATCCTGATCTGCAGTTACATCAGTAGTTTAAAGGTCAAAATCCCTATAGCTTACAAAACTGTCCAGCACACTTGTACCATTTTTAGTAATGTACAAATTCATTGGAAAGCAGTAATATTGCCTAAAATAACGCATTCCTTGTGTTCCTGTGTAATCAGCTCAACTATGCAGGTGCAGTAAGAGCCTGTATGTAGGTTACAGAGCACTGGAAGAGGTCTGTGTTGAGGTTATAGATGTGGTTAACTCACCTCAGTGATTCCACACTGAAAGCTGTTGGTGCACCATTGCCATCTGATACAGCCAAGGAGAGAGCGAGAAGCTCTGTGAACCTGGGTAAATAAATACCTGGCTTGCCTGAAGTTTTTGCAGTTCTAGCAATAGAGCTGGTTTAAAGCAGCTTTGGGTATGTATACATGAAAATACAGCCTCTTGTGTGGCTGTGGTCTAGGCACAGCTCGTGGGAGAAGCAGCTTTCAGTGTATACACAAACTGTGTTTGAACGCGACTGCTCCACACTGTAAGGCAGTTACTGAAGAACAAGTAAGTGTTTCATGAGTCTGGTTTTCTACCAACAGCACAAGCTCTGTGAATAATTGCTGTGCAAGCGGCATTTCAAGTTAATTCCACCAGGGAGACTCCAAAAATAAACTCCATGGTAGCAGCTTTGAAAGTTCCTGTTGCAGCTCTGACTCCAAAAATAAACGCTGCACCCACAGCTCGTAAAACGAAAGGAGCTGGGTATCGGCCTCTGTCCCGGCTGCGGAGAGGAGCTTGCACCATCTAGAGGTAAAAACAAGAGATAGTTGGTGCATTAGAAGATGGGCTGGAGAAAAAAATTGACAAAATCTTGTTTCCCGTGTTAGTTTCAAAACAGGGAAGAGTAAATATTTGCAGATTCTAGAGTTATTTTTGCAATTTCTTCCAGTTGCATGAGGAAACCAGGGTAGGCTAAAGAGGTGGGGGAAAAGTCCTGAAGAAGAAACGAAAGTTTTATGGAACAGCTAGCCTTGTTTGTATTTTCCAATATTTCTGTATGTCATCAATGTGTGTAAGTGTATGCATTAATTTATCCACATATCCTCTAATTATTGATAGTATAATGGGACCGAGGACTTTCCTGAGGAATTCTAACCTCGGAAGCTTTCTGTGAGCCTTGTGTTCATTTAATGCTGGGTGAGAGGCTCTGTAGGAGGCAGTTGGTGTTGAGTTGCTCTAGAGGTAGGTGTGGTCTGTTGATCGCTTGTACTTGAGACAAAAGAATTATTTTTGCATGCTTCAGAAAGGTCTTCAATGAAATTATCTTTTCTTACGTAACTGTTAGTTTTCTGTAGAATAAGGTAATGTTGTGGCTTAATCCGGAGGCTGCTTAGAATGCCTTTGTGGACTGTCCATCCCTGGAAACAGAGGCAGAACCTCACCAGGTGAGCTGAGAGACTGCTTCAGAGCCAGCTGTCCCCTGGGTGGCACCTGAGGTAGTCCGGGATTTGGTGAACAGAGCACAGTGCCTCGGTTTGGGTGTTGTATCCCTGCAGGCTGCTTGCCCTGGAGTGGGGCATGCGCATTCACATCTCTGCGGTGACATGGAGGTGATGCTTGACTGTGCTCGCAGATCGCCGTGTGAGAGGGGTTACACCTGCTCTTCTCCAGCATGGGCACTGTGGACAGCTCGGTACCAGTCCCAGTCCCAGTCCCTCAAATATGCTGGGTGTTGCAGAGAGCTGTTTGTGCTGGACTGAAAAGCAGCAGTGTTAAAAGCTGTAAGAAACTTCAGTAGGAGGACAGAGGAATAGTTAAGTGCTTTTGACAAAGCCAGATTGTTTTGGTTGGATATTTGTTTATTTGTATATTTGTAAATATTGTATATTTAGCTTTTATTTTTAAAAGGTAGAGTTTTGCTTACCCTTAGGTAATAACTTTCACTTTATTTCA
This sequence comes from Pterocles gutturalis, assembly GCF_000699245.1. Taxonomy (NCBI): domain Eukaryota; kingdom Metazoa; phylum Chordata; class Aves; order Pterocliformes; family Pteroclidae; genus Pterocles; species Pterocles gutturalis. The sequence continues at coordinate 16,657 of NW_010127764.1, read as the reverse complement.
TGGGAAACAAAGCAGAAGCTCAGTTGCAAATATACTGACTTTTGATTTAGGTTTCTCTCCCTAAAAGATACAGTTTACATTCATATTAAGGAATGGTATTTTAAAGGAAAACTGTGGCTGTCTCTTTTAGACTTGAACAGTGATTTTAATTCTTTTTTTCCAACATTAGCCTTGTCAACAGACCCTGGAGACCAGATTCCAGTGTATTACAAGTTAATTCTAAATACAAAAATGTTCAATTTTTAAAATAAGTGGTCCTGTCTAGTGTCCGAACATACAGACACCTGTGTGTCTTCTCTGAGATTCATCCCTGGTTTATTTTTGTCCTTTTAGGGACTACTTGCATTCTAGGTTTAATTTCAAAGTTGAAGCTTCAAAATTCATTTTGAGCAGGTTTGTTTTGTTTTGGTTTTTAATTTTATTTTGAAACCTTACATGCAGGGAGAAAGTCACCTATAGGCTGTGCGTCGCCACAGTTGGATTACAAGTTCAATGTGTAAAAACTGGATGGATAAATTGTTTAATTTGTGCTCTAGATTTACAATTTCTGTTTTTTATAGGTCACCACTACTATTTCAGAATTTATATGGGTGGCTTAGATTTCAGGAATTTTTTTCCATTGATAAGCATCTAAAAAAGTGCAGTTTTTCTGGAGAGCAGGAGGAACAATTGCTTTTTGTGACATATTCAGATGACGCTCATCCAGGGATCAGCTTTAGGAAAAGCAGCAGAACAGTGTTACTGTGAAGTTGAATTTCTGTTGATTTTGGAGCTTTTATTACTTTGTGCGGTCCCTCTTGGCCTCTGTAAACTCTCAGCTCCTGTGTTACTTGTCGATACTTGGTCATTTGCAAAGGTCAGGAGAATAGGAAGACTTTATTTCAGTTACAAGAAGGACATGGACCTGTTAGAGCAAGCCCAGAGGAGGGCCATGAAGATGATCAGAAGGCTGGAGCACCTCCTGTACAAGGACAGGCTGAGAGAGTTGGGGTTGTTCAGCCTGGAGAAGAGAAGGCTCCAGGGGGACCTTATAGTGGCCTTCCAGTACCTGAAGGGGGCTACAGGAGAGATGGGGAGGGACTTCTTACAAGGGCATGTAGCGACAGGATGAGGGGCAGTGGATTTAGGCTGAAAGAGGGCAGATTTAGATTAGATATTAGGAGGAAGTGTTTCACTGTGAGGGTGGTGAGGCAGTGGCCCAGGTTGCCCAGAGAAGCTGTGGATGCCCCATCCCTGGAGGTGTTCAAGGCCAGGCTGGATGAGGCTTTGAGCAACCTGGGCTAGTGGGAGGTGTCCCTGCCCATGGCAGGGGGGCTGGAACTCGATGATCTTTAAGGTCCCTTCCAACCCAAACCCGTCTATGATTCTATGAGCTGCTCTGAGATCCCGGTGCACCAAGACCTGGGGTCCGTATGACAGCTGCTTGTCATTAGGGAAGTCCTGAGTCCCAGGAGCTGAAGTTTATGTCCCGATTTATCTCCACACCTCTGTGCTATGCAGGGGAATGCTTAAAACTCTGTTCTTCAAGCCAGTTGGCCAGGAGAGCAGGGTTCCCAAAAGGAAACATTGCGTCCTGTTTTTAAATAAAATGTAAAATTTCTTTTTTAAACACAAAAAATGAGACCTGAGAGTGGTGGCCCTTTTTTCCTCAACTAGCTCTAGTCTCTTTTATTCCCTCCTTGTATTTGAAAGTCTCCTGTCAGCACTGCAGTTCTGGTGCATAGTAAAGCTCAGGTACAGCAAAGTTCTTGAGAAACAATATGCATTAAAACAAAAACCTTTTTCCCCCAATATTTTGAACATCATTTGAAGACATTTTCCCTAAATATAATGTAAAGAGCATTGGAAAGATGAGGGGGGGTTTGTTTGTTTGTCCTTGTTTGTATTGCCTTTAGCAGCAACATTTTAAACTATTAGGCTGGACTGTATTCCTCAGGCACCTGGAGAAACAGTGAAGTTGGAAGTAATTTTATTTTTAGACTGTAAATTTCATAATGTTTTCAAAGAATATGGGAAGGGGGGGAATTCTCAGGATGCAGGACGCAGTAGGAAATTAAAATCCAGATTCAGTGACCTTTTTAGCTAAGAGCTTCTCATAGAATTAATCCAGCTCTGAGCTAAATTAATTTTTTTTCCTGAAGGATTTGTTTTCTTTGCGTGCACAGCTGTTTGGCTTTTCTGTCCTGACCCAAGTAAGCAGGTAGCAGAGGCTGGCCCTGCTGTGCTGGAGCCATTGCAGCCACCGCAGCGCAGGACAGACAGCCCCGGAGCGACTGTTAGAGCCAGACAGTGATCCACATGCTGCTCCTCTACATTAAAAAAAAAATTCTCTAAACTGGTCTGTGTTGAGAGGTGATTCTCATCTCAGTCTTGTGTGGGGATCCTCTGTTAACCATCCTGAGACTAAGCCTGTTCAAATCAGTCTTCTCTTGTGTGCTGGATTTGGGTATGCAGCTCAACTAGGAGAGGAAGACTGTTAGCAAAGACTGTTTTGTTACAAGTACTCTGTCAAGGTTGTTCCCACATGCCAGTCAAGGGCCTTCAATCAATTAGACGTGTTGAAATTCCACTTGTGATAAGTCACTTAAGCAAATAATGCCAAAACAAAAACCAAACCACCCAAACAAAAAACCAAGAACAAAACCAACCAGCTAACCAAAGGCCATTGTGTCTCACCAAAGTGCTTTGACAATGTGCATTACAGAGAAAGGAAGGACAGCCGTGCACTCGCTGGGTGCTGGGCACACGCCCCTGGCTGTGCCGAGGCAGCCGCTGTGCTCTGCTGCGCTGCCTCCATCTGCGGGCAGCCGGCAGCACATCTGCATCCTGCTGCTTGAAGGACACTTCTTTGAAACTTCTAGCTCAATGAGGCTTAGGGATATTTAAAATAACTGCAAGGTGAAAACTTTGGACTAGGAGTCACTTTAATGTACAGTTTTCCTTCGTAACTTTCAGTTTCATATCTTGCTCACTTTCGGGGTTTGGTTTGCTTTTTTTTCCCTTTTTTTCTTTTTTTTTTCCTTTTGGCCCCCCATGTGAAATGTCTGCTGCAGCGCTGTGACTTCCTGCCGCTCTGAACTCCGAGTGTTTCCTTCCTTTGGCTTGACCTCAGTGTGGTTCTCCAGCAGCAACACTGGTGATGTTTCTCTCTGTGCTGCTGGCGCTCGTACCCCTGGGCTGACGGGGCGGTTGGGTGGGAAGGATGCCATTGGGCCAGCTCCGGCGTGAAGCAGGACTGTTGCCAGCACTAGACTGAGTCCCTCATAGATGTGAAGTTCCTCTGGTACGGTGCATGAAGGTTTTATCTCCCGTTTGACAAAAGGTGGGACGGTTTTTGCTCTGGGCTTGGCACTGCTCGATAGCTGTGTGATAATGTTTGATCCAACTCACATATAGCGAGGGGACTCCGTCCCTTCTCCTTTTATTGAACTCACGTAGCTCAGGAACTCTGCAGTAGGAAAAGGTAATTCATGGCTGTCAGGTTAAAGGAGAACTCTGTTCCCGTTTCTGAAGATGAGGACGAACTTGTGTTTATCGGTGCCATTAACAGAAACACCACTGGTGAGTGTGGCACATAGAAGGTAGTGACCCACTTGGTGAGTCTCTAAACACTTAAATTAGTTGCCTTGTCCCTCGCATCCTACTTAGTTTGAATGGATACAGCTCATCTCTCAGCTTTGTGATTTTTTTTTCTTCCCTACGGTTAAAAACCCCACAATGATATGCTTGCTGCTCCCACTTTAAAGTCTATTTGGTTCTTGATTTTTGCAGCAGACCTGTTATTTCAGGCTAGGTGGCTGTGAGTGTGGGGGTGGAAGACTTTTGCTTCCATTTTTGAAGTCTTGATTGTGCTTGTTTTTATGGGGGCCTAGGTGAGATGTTGTGCAGATACAAAGCTTCTGGCAACAAATTATTTTCACATAATAACCTTTTCTCAATGTAAATGATAACCTCTTACGTGATGATTTAATATATATGCTTCTTAGATTAATATTCTCTTGAAAACTAAGCGGTGTTCCAGAAGATGCTCTTGGAAACTGTATATTCTTTCTTTGAATTCATAATATATTTTGTATTTGCAGATTTCTAAATTTTATTCTTGAATTCTCTTTTTTACGTCCATCTGTGTTTTTTATGGCTGCAGTTTCATTTCATACCTTATAGAATTTGTTAATGTGTTGGCCTGGACTATGCTGCTGATAGAGGAGGGTGAAGGTACAGAGTCGAGGTCTGTTGTGTTGCTAGCAGATCCAACCTAATTCTGCCATAAAATCATTAAAGTCTCGCTGGAAATCTGGGCAGGTAGCTCTAGGGGGTTTTTTTCAGCTATGGTGGCTACACTTTGCTTTTTTCCAGATTGAGGTCATTCCTGACCAGTTTTGGGTCATTATTCTGCTCATAATTGTCCCGCTAATTCATTTGTCCCCTGCCTTTTGTGTCCCATTACCTTCACTGTTGTACAGACAGCAGTCATAGTTCCTCTTACATTTCCTTGTGAGCTAAACAAGCAGATTTTTTTTGTTGTTGTTCTGGACTTGAATTTCTCTTTGTTTTGATCTGTCAAGAAGTTTGGTTTTATAATAATGTGACCTTGGATTTATCTTAAGAAAGGAGCGGCTTTAACCTCTCCCAGATTTCTGAGAGACATGGCCCAAGATTATTGTGTTAGAAACCCTCAGGAATCTCCAAATTACATTTTGTCACGTCATTATAGAAAATGAAAATGGCTTCTTAGTTAAATGTTTAGCTGAATCCAGAGGGATTCTTGGCCCCAGCTGCACTTGGAAAGTTACATTTTTGTAAGGAAGGAATGTGTGTTATGTTTATTTTATTATTTTGATACACATTTGCATTTCCCAGAAACATAAAGAAGCCCAGCCAAAATGATCAGTTGCCTCTGAAATGGTCTTTGTTAAAGAATGAATGTCCTTCGCTCATCCCAGATCCCAAAAAAGGGGCAGTGTTCCGCACCTGCAGGACCTGCAGCACCGAGGGCAGGTTTGCAGAGTTGCAGGGGACCCAGGGGCCCAGCCTTGGAGCCTGTTGGGTTTAGGAGCAGCCTGGGGGATACAGAGCCTCCTGAGAAGGGATGGAGACCTGCAGATCCTGCCCAGCAGGTCTGGAACTGGCTGCGCAAGGCTGGGAAGGCTGGTGAGCCTTGTCCTGTCGGCTGAAACAGAGCTGCTGGAGTTGGGGATGCTGGAGGAAGGAGAGCGGCTCTTTCCATCCTGGCTCCGACTCCTTTTCCTTCAGTCCCTCTTTGCGTCAGTGCATATTTGAGGTGTAAAAAAAATAACAAGCAATTCCACCGCTTTGGTTTCTAAGAGGCACAGATGTTGGCTCATCTGTGGCCCTGTGAAAATACGCCAGTGTTTTTGCAGAAATCTGTGGGAGGCTTGCTTGTGGGCGGTGATTTTTTTTTTGTTTGTTTCTCCTCCTTGTTGCAGAAGGTCAATGCAGCAGCAGTTTTCTCCTTTATCTCTGTTACTTGGCTGGTAGCAGCAACAGAACTTCATAGACTCAAAAAGCAGCACAGCGTTTAGAAAGTTTACTGGAAAATACCGTGAATGGTGCCTAGAAGTGGCTCTGTCAGTTTATGAGAGAAGCTGATGTGGGATGCTTAAAACCATCTCTCTTGTCGGTTTTGGCTCATGTTAAAACTTGTGGAGTAATAGCCAGGATGTGCTAAAAAATGTGCATGGGACAAGGTTTGTAGCCAAACACTACTGTTTCTTATTAGAGTAATTCATACAGCTGAGAAAAGCACCACTTGCCTGAGACTTTACCTGTGGTATTTGATCTAAAAAGATCCTTCTTTCACTTGCCTTTACACCTTGTTTTTCTTGTGGTCTTTGTTATGTGATAGAATTGCTTAAAATTGTTTATTTGCAGAAAGCCTCTGTATTAGATGTATGAAAGGAAAACCTGTAATACAAAGGAAAACCAGTGCCACTTCTTCTCTTCAGCTGACATTGATTTTTTTTCTTAGCATTAGGCATCTCCTCTGAAAATTCTTGCTTTTCCAGAATGAGTTTGCATTGGGAGGTGTTTATGGTTTGTGAATTGTGCAAAGCGATGCTGTCTTTGTAATTCAGTACTCAGTATCTTTGGGCAATCAAAGAGAGAAATATGGTTTGTTGGTACAGCAAGGCTCATGTTTTTCACCACAGTGGAATAGAAATGTATGTGCTGTGGTTCTTTTGCTGTCCTGATGGCTTCAGCCTTGGAAAGACAGACACACAAAGCAAGCTGGAACAAATTTAAGTGTTTTACACTGTACTGCAAAATGAGGCCAGGGAAGGGGATAAAATTAACAGGTTCATAAACACTGGACTATCTGACCACACTGGGCTTTTCTGGGTTTTCCATTTTGTTTTCTTTTTGAGGAAAGAAGCTAAATAAACTGGACTTCATCTCTCTCTGTAGGTGAAGTCTGTGATAAATCTGCTGTTCGCTGCCTACACAGGGGATGTGTCTGCACTCCGGAGGTAAAAATCAGTGTGGGGTTGGGAATAGGAAAGCTGCTTGTTTGGTACCCGCTGTTTATTTATGGTTAGACACTGTGTCCATGTGCCCCTCCTTCTTCCCCCCCACCCTAACCATCAAAAGGTACCCTTGCACTGTCCTGTAATCCCGTTGTTTTCCGTTTCCTTGCATTGTAGTGAAATAATTTTCCTTAACCATTTTTTTTTATAGTAGTGGCAGAAAATCCTAGCTGTACTCTTGCCTGCTTTATAGTTCAATTCTGAAATTGCTACAAAAATGCAGGCTGGAAAAACACACGTGGTTGTTGGAGTGTTAGGAAATCTACCTTTGCCATCTCGCTCTGGGGCAGAATCTGGCAACATTTAAAGTAATAGCAGTAAGAGACTAAACAAACACACTAATGTGTCTAGAATATACCTGAATATAGTTGGTGGCTGGATAAATGTGTATGGTTTAGCTCTGCTGTCCCAGAGCACTGTAGTGTGATGAAGGAACCCTCCTAATACCTTAATGCTGTTCAGGATTTTCAGATCTGGGAGTCCCCTCTGAATTTCCTCATCTGGCATAAATTTACTTTGCCTTGTATGACTTATCTTGTGCCTGTTAGATTTTAAATAAGATATGTTGGCTGCTACATTTCCTGCTAAGACATTTTATTATTCTTTATAACAGCTAGAGACCAGAAATAAAGTTAAGCCCCTACCTAATTTTTAAAGCCAAAGCAGTAAGGGTGCCTTTCATTATAACTGGAGGCATGATGTGCTCTTGGTGCCGTTTATATCCTCCTGCAGCAGAAGTTCCGTTGTTTTAGCACAGGGGTATTGTTCCATGCTCGTTCTGTAACTTGTTTTATAGTTATGTAAGGCTTTTCTCTGTCTTTTTTTTTTTTTTTTTAATTTTTTTTTTTTTTTCAGATTTGCTCTGTCAGGAATGGATATGGAACAAAGGGACTATGACTCACGGACAGCCCTGCATGTAGCCGCTGCAGAAGGTAATGTCTCCTTGTGTGTGATTTGCTCTCTGTTAATGGAACGTTGTCAGTTTTCTTTAGAGTGTCTTCACTTTCTGTATATGCATATCAGCTTTTTAAAACTTTGTATGCATATACATAAGAAATATATAAAGTATATACACTCACAAGCCTGCTTTTCCTATAGGACATGTGGACGTTGTTAAATTCCTATTGGAAGCGTGCAAAGTGAACCCTTTCCCCAAAGACAGGTGAGTGGTTTTATTGCTAGTTTGGAGGAGAGGAGCTCTAACAGCATCCCTCTAGGTGCTGTGAGGAGAGGTGTCTGTCAATCAGAGTGGACTGCATTGAGCCAGCACGCTGAAGCAGAAGGAACAGGATCCTACTGGTTCTCTGTAGGTTCTGCACAGCAAACAGGAATAAAAAAATGGCAAAACCATTAAAACCATTATTTAAAAGGTTATGCTCAGCTTACAAGGTGTTTTCATAGTTACTGAACTTAGTGCGGTCTGTGTGCGTACTTATTAGCCCAGAATGTAAAGAACTAGATTTTTGGTGCTTTTGTACCTCTGTGCTGATCGTGGATACTGTGCTCCCTCCTTCCTGTAGGTGGAATAACACTCCTATGGATGAAGCTTTACATTTTGGACACCATGATGTATTTAAAATTCTTCAGGAATATCAGGTCCAATACACGCCATCAGAGGATTCCAACAACGGAAAGGAGAACCGAACGGTTCATAAAAATCTCGATGGCTTACTATAATCACCTTCAGCTAGATCCTAAGAATCAAATCACTTGCCCATTTAATTGTGGTATGCATAAGTAATGAAGAGCGTGTGTGTTTCTATCTGATAGTGGTATATATTTTACAGAAGTCTCTGTTACTTCAGTGTTGTTACAGGAGTTTCTATACGCACAGGACAAATCCAATCTCTCAAAAGAAACAAAACCAACCAAGAATCTCCCTCCATAATGTGAGCAATATTACCTCATGCTGCATATAATTGATGTATAAAAATATTTAGCTGTTGTTGGCTTTACCGTGCACTACTTAATTTATTTTTGTGTTCTATGTGAACTCTGTAGTCTGTGGTCAGGAATTTTTCTGCTGATTTTTTTTTTTCATTTCTATAGCCCTCTGTTTCCAGTATGGCCAAGATGAGCCAGAGTACTGTCAGGTATGAGCGTCAGTGAGGTTTTTCAAAAGCTGTGGATCCTGATGTAGTTTTAGGCTGGGTGTGTTAAGTAAGGATCTGCACTTACTTTTGGGAAAAAAATTTTTAAAAAATTCCACACAACCTTGTTTACATAATATAAGTATCACCGGAGTCTATAGGTGACAGTTGTCACTGGTCTAGGCTTGTTCTTAGAGATAGTCTTGTCAGGGAATCTGTTTTAAGGTTTGTTTGACCAAATGGCATAGAGGAATGTGACTTGTAACATCTAACAGTGTTTAGTGGTTTTTTTGTTTTTGAAGCATTTTTTTGGTTCCCTTTGTCTCGCCTCCCTCCTCTCTCTCCACGTTCAGCTGCTAAAGTACTTCCCCAGCCCTGGGGAAAGCGGGTGCTTCCACTCTACGCAGCCATGTTCCTCGCAGGTATATTTGCACTACAGCAAGCCTCGACAAGCTGCAAAAACCCCCTTTTGGGCTCCTGTGTGGTGGGTGTTCTTGGCGGCTGCACCACGAACCAGCGAGGGGAATGGGTCTGTGAACGGCAATGTACTAAACCAAATATTACATGGAAACCTGGCTTAATTTAGGCTTCTAATAAGGAACACCGATGGAGCAAAACAGCTTTAAGGAGCATAGAGCCAATCAAAGCATGAGCAGAGCAGGAGATGAGCCAAATTTTTGGGTATGTTCTCTTTTTGCACTACCATCACCCAGGGAGCAGGATTTTTACATCAGTGGGATTGCACTGGTGTAGAACAAGAGTTCAGCTACAGGAGCACAAGTCGGTGATGCCTTGTGTGGTGAAGGGTGGCACTTATTGTCTTGCCACCAAAGCCAGCTTGGCATGTGCCCCATTGTGGGAAATGCAGATGCAGATTTTTGTTGTTTGCAGAAGTACAATGTTACGACAGTTCCCTGTCCCGTGTGCAATTGTTTCTGCCGACCCTGCGGCATAAAACCTCGGAAGTGAGCAGTCACTTGAAGTTAAGAGTTAGACATTCACAAAACACCACAGTAGTTCACAGTAGTTGGACACAGGCAAGAATTTTAGCACAAGAATTTTAGGCAAGAATTGTTTAGTACATGGAGAAGGAGATTGTGCTTGAGAACGGTGTATATGGCTATTTTTTTCCTAGCACATAGTGTACAAGTCATTAGTAGATCTCAAAGTTCAAATTTTCTGTTTAGGCACCAAAATTCTCCTGAAATAATGCCCAAATTCCTTCTAGAATGGCCCAAGCACTTTATAAAGATGATCTGAACCCCATTATCCTCCTTTTGCAAATGAGTCCACTAAAGCATAGAGAGCAGTGACTTCTCCAGAGTGACCCAGCAGGTCAGTGTTGTTGAGAAGAAATCCTCTCGAGTTCCTGTACAGTCTCTCATCGCTATGCCATACTGTCTCCCTGAGGGGAGGACAGACCACATGGAAGAGTGCTTGATACTCATCACAAGCAGTGACTGTCTTCATGAGGATGAAATCTTGGAAGAGTCTGAAAGTCTGGAGCCCTGACATCCCATTCTGAAGCTGGCTGGCATGGTTATCAAACACTTTTTCTCAAGAATCTTACTGTTCTTAAGCTGCTTTTTTTTTCCTACCCTTTTTTTTTCTGAAGATCAGCTGTTTTTCTGAAGGCTTTTAACCCGTTCTTTCCACGTCCTATGTCACAGCCACCATAGTTCTAATCAAGAACCAAACGAAATGGCCTCTGGCTCTTTATTGAGCCACGTTGGTCACTGAGTAGCACAAGGCCTCTTCTCTGCTGCACCCTGAACTAAATTCCAATGTTTTCTCTGGCACCAGATCTGTCACCTTTAGCGTAGAGGAATGTTTTACGATGGACTCTAGTTTAGGATTCTGCAGCTTAGTGCTAATCTGACTTCTTCCACATTTTTTTCCTATTGAAACATATCCTTTGGCTTCTCAGAAAAATACCTGATTTAGCTTTATTTAATGGAAATTTGCATTGTTCATTCTGGCATTTTTAAAAGATAGGTATATTATATAATACACATATATACAAAAAACCAAAAGAAGGCATTTTAACTGAGTTACCATTAAAGAACATGGCTGTCCCTAAACTTAATGCTTTCCTGAGTCATACTGAGTGCTTTTAGCCGGTCTTAGCTTCAGTGCATTTTTGCTGCTTAGTTTTAGTATTTTCTCATTGTGAGAAGATGCATTATTTTGTAATGTCCAATTCAGCAATGCAGCTATTTAGACATGGCGTTATTTATAAATATATGCAGTACCTTGGTTTGGCTGTTTATCATTCATGACACTGACATGTAGATTTTACCATAAATAGCTTTTGGTTATCTTTATTAAATGCTGACTTCCTTATGCTCCAAAGAGGATTCCCCCACTCCTTTGTTTTTATGTTATATATGTTTCTTCTGTATCACAACCTAAAATCGTTAAGCTAACTTAATGCTTTGTACTCAGAAACATTGTGATAGTCTTAGCATTAGTTAGCCTATCTTTGTGAACAAAATGTATTGTACCAGATTTTTTTTTTTCCTTCAGAGCTGGACTATCAGTGACTATACTTATTGGCAGTGTACTTCTGGTCATTGTAACTGATTGGGCTGATCTTGACCTTTTAGATTCTGTAATGTGGGGAATAGACAGTGATGAATGTATTTCTAGCAGTTTCCCATGAATGAATCTAAACTTGAGCTGTACTGGTTCTGAAAATGAAAGTTATTTATTTTAAGAAATAAAATCCAGATAGTGTTGCTTTTTACAGCATAATAAATGGAAATACCAAGATGATGATGACAGTGTGCATTTTATTGGTTATCTGTGTGACTGCTGTTGAAGTAAGCCTTTAGTCATCGGGAAGGTTGTCCAGGAAACCCTGCTCTGGTCATTTCCATTGTGCAAAGCTTACAGGAAATCAGAATGAGTTAATCTGATCTCACTTTGCTTTTTTTCGTTTTTCTTTTTAGCTACACTTCTAGAGCTATGTCCTTTCACAGGTTCCTTTTTGTTAACGCTGGGATGCTGAAGTGGACTGGCTGTGTGCCCTCAAGAGCTCTGGCTTTCTCTTGCCTACTCTTCACTCCTGCTATCCTTCGTCTCACAATCAGTTTTTCCTTTTATTATTCTTCTGGCTGTGTAGTTAATGTAAGAGCCTGACAAGTGTGAGACAAGGGATCATGTCACTTAGTAGCCTCAGATAAAAATGGTACAGCAGCGGGCCAGCTTGATAGCTCACAAAGTTTAGCTATAAACCAGTTATCCCACTCCAATTGGAAATTCAAGTTGGAGTTTATTGAGATAGCTCACAAAGTTTAGCTATAAACCACTTATCCCACTGATCAACTCCAACTGGAAATTCAAGTTGGAATTTATTGAAGTTTGGTTGGGGAAGAAAAATAACCAGTGCTGTGATACAAGCAATAATAACACTAAAATTATTCTAACAGCCACCTTCTAAGAACTCTGTAATGCAGACTGACCTATAACACTGCTGTGAATTAACAGCATCGATACTGCCTTAGACTTCAAAGCTGTAACTGTTTAGTTGCACAAACAAGTTTAAAATGCGATCCACAGTAAACTATTGTCAGACAACACCTCATCATAACAGAAGTAGCCAAAACACAAAAGGAAGGACAAAAGTGCCAGCTGACAGTTCCATTTATTTAAAATGGCAAAAGAATATTCCATCGAGGAAAGAAACAATGCTTTTAGAACTATTTGCCGTGTAAAGACAATGAATAAGGCCACTGCTTGAAATCTCACAAGCAAATTTCACCTTGGTTTATAAAACTGTAATATTAAAGTAATGAAAAAAAACTGCTTGTACATGAGTACAAAGTGTAGCTCAATTGTATTACAATATAGATTCAGTTCTGCTATTTATCATAAAAGCACTAAGTCACCAGTTGTGATATTCCGTAGCACTGTTAACCTCAGCAACGCAGCGTACCAAAAATAGGTCAGTTTAGCAATGCTTTCAATTCAAACATGTATGTTGCGTGCTCTAGGTCCTTTAAATTTTCTTTCTCTCTGGCTTTTGCAGGGGGCACATCAGTCTTCCTGGGCACAACACACTAAACTGCACCAGTCAATTTATTTTCTAAGCAGCAGCGGGTTGACCTAGCATTTCTGCATGGCAGAGAATTTGCTCTGCCATCCCTGTAAGTCATGCTGGCCGCTGCAGCAGTGGGTTGAAAAGCTGCAGTAGCACCTGTATCACCAAGTGGTTGAGGTTAGAGGGGACCTCTGGAGGTCATCTTGTCCAATTCCCCTGCTCAAGCAGGGCCACCTAGAGCCAGCTGCCCAGCGTGAGGGCTCTGCAGTCCCTCCGCTCAGCTGCGCACTCATTGGTGGTCTGGACTAATACATGTCCTTAGTCCAGGACTTGCAGCTGCTTAGGACAGCCTTGCCTCTTAACTGTCAGTTGTTAATTATCTTCAAACATGCTGAGAAACAAACCTTCACTGCTTTGCTTTCCTGTGCCTTATCCCTAATTGCAAAAACACTTCATTATTAAAGCCTGTAGGGTACTCTTGCTATTCAAATCAACACTTAAATAAATGCCCGTGTTCACAGTGTATGATAAAATTAAGTTCCATTCCACCTGCTGTAACCTAAATGGGGCATGTATTATTGTAAAGCATCTGTCCTCACCTTGGTACATTAAGCACAGTGAGTTAAAACATACTCCAACCCCTTTTGCACTCTTTAAGAGTAGGTTCTCATTTTGTCCGATAGTGCTGCTAGGCAGCATGACTGCAGTCTGCAGAGGCTTTAGTCTTGACTGTACACATTGAGTTGCAAGCTCAGCATGTACCAATGCAGCTTTAAGGTGGTGTCCTAAGCAGTGCTCTTTATGAGAAAGATTATACTAAACGTCCTACACAAGAAGACCTTGCCTTAAACAAGCCAAAATGAAATGCCGATAACATTTTTGGCTTATGTTCTCTCAGTATGCCATGCCTTAGGAAAGATAAAACCAGGACAAACTTCAGCAGCACATGGATTCAGTGTGGCATATTCCTGTGGTGTTTCTCTTCTCCTTTCTGTGATGCAGATAAAAATTCAAAGCTGTGAAAGTTCTTCAGAAGTAGTTACGCAGAAGGTGCAAGCTTTCTGAACAGAACCTCTGCAAAAGAAGCAGCTTTCCTTTGAAGCCTTGTATGTACAGCCAACTATTTTAAAGATTAAATTTAACTAACTCCCTTAGACAAAAATGCATGTTTCTCCCACCACTCTTGCTGAGGACCTCTCATTCCTGTCCTCCTCTCTTCCTCCACTCTGGCATGGTATCTCGCTAACTGGAAATTCTATAACAAAGAACTTCTAAACAAAAAAAGTGCTTATAAGGAGGCTACTCAGCCTGCTGGTTTTACTCCCATTAGTTAAACATTGCTACTGGACCTTCAGGTTGAGAAATCAAAGAATTGAAGTGAAATGTGTCACCAAGTCATTGACTGCAGAGCAGGATGCATAAGCTAATCAGCTGTGTTAATGATGCAGTAAAAAGTGCAACCTTTAAGTTGAATATGCTGAGCACATCTGCAACAAGAAAAGTAAATGACAATTAAACAAGCCAAGTAAAGCCCTAATACTCTAGTCTTTGCTAACCACAGAACACACCAGGTCCTCCCCGAATATCACCAGAGTCACATCTCGGGATCAAACTATCACAGGGGAAAAACTAAAGCCATGCTTTAATTTGGAATTTTTTTCTGAAGTGTCCCCTGGAAGGACGACACTGCTCTGTTAACAGGCAGTACCTCACCAGCACTGGCAGGGCAACGTTTCCAAGCTGTGTACCTGCTCCAGGTTCCCTCGCCACCCAGACCCCACAGGAAGGACTGCAGCGTTATTCCTTCCTCCCTGCCTGTCTTCCCTCTCTGTGCAAGGTACATGCTGGAAGCTTTGCTCTCGCGTTCTTCACCCCATCCCCACAGCCAAATGGAAAGAACAACTGATGGCAATCCCAAACTAACCTGGAGTCCTAGCTTTTCCTACACACCTGAAGAGATACGTTCTGAAGTGTTAGTTTGTGTGAAGTGTCTGATGTATGTTTGAAGGAAAAAAAAAAGAAAAAAAAAACCCAAGTTCCGGCTCAACCCTCCCACAAAAGGCAGGTTTATGATACATACCACGGTATCAATCTCTGCTGTGCCCACTATCCGGGACACCTCATCAAACTCTTCAGGAGACATGGGGAGCAGATTTTCCGGAGACTGGAGCCTGGAAGGGTGGCTAATAGAAAGAGAAGAGCAGGGACAAACCTTCACTAAAGAAGTGAGGCACAGCTGGGCTACCACATCTGGCTCTGAGTCCAGAAGGGCTACTAATGAGGTCTCTTGTGAAGAAGACCTATCCTGTGAGAAACACACCATACTTTGCAAAGCCAGCAGGGCTTTAAACGAAAACTGGGACTACTCAGTGATCTGCATTCTCATCAAACAAGTCTTTAAGAAATTGCTTTTCAAGAAATTATTTGCCAGTAAAACTACCTGCAAGATTCTAGGGATTTTACCTAAAAATGGAATTTCAAACACAGCACTGCATGAATGTGGTGCAATCAGACCCCCAAAGAGAAAGACAGGAAAGATTTGACAGGGGCACCTACATCTGAAATATTGTGAAGAGACATGAACTATAGCTCAAAAGTTATGATCAGTTCCTAGAAATACAGCATTTCTGTGGATACTTACACTTCAGATACAGAGATTAACTCAGTCTTGATGTAGCCGTTTCCCTTGGGACCATCCAAATCCATAGGTTCTGGAGCTTCAAGGATGTTAAAAAAAAAAAAAAAAGTGTGTTGTTTTTTTTTTAACACGTTGACTTCACATTGCCATCTTTATTGTACCAAAAATAAAGCCTATGACCCAGAAAATGTGCAAATCTCTCTCTCATGCATTTTACAGCACTATGGTTAATTTATTCCATTTTCAGATTTTCCTTTTTGCCTTTTCTCTATAGAAAATGGGGAACACAACCTCCCCTGAAGTTTGAGGTAACTGTATCAACACATCCTGCCAGGCCCACATAGCCAGGATCAGTCCTGTGTAATAGTCAAATACAAGTGATGGTTCCAGCTGTTAGTAGGAACCTACACCTCTGAAATACCTCACTGGGCCACATGAGAGCTGGAGGGCCAGTGACAATTATGTTCTCAGTTTTTGATCCGACTAGATGTCATGTTGTGTCGCTTTAAAAACAGACCTTTTCTGAACCTACTAAAGCTTAGGTGTGTGTTCTCACCTTTCAGCTGAGCAGCACTCAGGCATGGGTTAGGCTGCCAAGACACTCAGTCCAACTGATACCCTTTTCTTTCTGTGCCACAGAAATTATACAGTGCCCAAGTATCTCAACAACAAACTTCACACTTCCACTGTATGAGCCATTTATAGCACTCACCCTCCTTGGGCCTGGAGTAGTATTTGCCAAAGGCGTTGTCTTTGGGTATATCTGGGTACAGAAATCTCAGGGGATTTTCAGGAATGTTTTCAGCTGCCATCACTTTGTAGTTGCGAATGATATCGGGGAAAGTAACAGCAGAGAGCTCCTTTTTGGTGTACGGTTCTACCGAATGGAACTGGGGCTCTGCAGATGAGAGAAACAGCAACTCTTAAAGGTGTTTTCAAAATTTTTTCTAAAACTGCCCAGAAAAGCTACAGCCACTTCCCCAAATTCAGAGGTCATGTGAGTAAAAGGTGGATGTGGATGACACCTACTGTGCTGCAGGTAAATATTTAATGACTGTCAAAGGGGACACAATGATTTTGGGGGGTAGGAAGGCAGATGGGGGGATAGCATATAGTGATGGCTCTTGGTGTATTTTGTATTCAGAATGACTGGGTGACCTGTCCGTGGAAATTAACTGCACTATTTCATTAATTTAAGTTGTACTATGTTTTCAACCTTCTTCCAAACGATGTCTTTCAAACTCGATTGGAATGAGGATGTTTGATCCTAAAACACCACTTGGAGCTCTTATGAATTTTGCTTATTTTTTGGATGTCTTGGGTATGAAGGCAGCAAAGGGAA
>NW_010127763.1:954-2962 GCF_000699245.1 Pterocles gutturalis | reverse complement strand
CCTCAGCCGGCGGTTCTCGGCCAATAGCACCGCGTGCACATCTCTGGAGACGCCTTCACCTGTGGGATGGGGTGGGGGACCACTGGGACATGTCCTACACCCCCTGCCCCATGTGGAGATGGGGGCTAGGAGCAAGTCCCACCACCCCCATGCCCAGGGATGGGTCAGAGGGGGCTCAGGACCTCCTCTGACCCCCACTGCAGAGCATCCCATGGTGCCAGCCATCAGAAGGGGATGGCCACTAGTGGAGCCCAGCAGCTGTATCTGGGTCCCCAGGCTCTGAGGGTCCCCATCCCCACTTTCACCCACCTGCTGGCTTCTCGGTGCTCTTGCCCACCCTGGTGAGCTTCTCCTGCAGCACCCGCTCCATCACGTGGATCACCTGCAAGAGAGCAGAGCTGTCCTCATGTCACCAGCCCAACGCAAGGGGGTGGGGGCCATCACATCACCACCATCGCCACCATCATGGTGTTCGCGGAGGGGTGGGACATGCCCGAGGGTCCCCATCTTTTCTGCAAAGAGCCTCCTGCCCCTCAACCTGCCCTTCTGCCCCCAACCTCGTGCCTCTCAACTCACCTTCTCCTGCTGCCGCACTGTCTCCTCCAAGCCCTTCATCTTGGTCACCTTCTCCTGGCACCTCCTCAGCACAGCTTGCTGCTGCCAGTGGGCTCGCTGGAGCAGCACCAGCTCCTTCTCCCGGTCATTTTTCTTGGGGGGGGACAAAGAGAAAAAGCCCCCAGGGACCTCCATGCTGAGCCTCAAGCCTTGGGCCATTGCTTGTAGGGCTGGGAGAGCCTCATGGTGGGAGTCTGGAGGATCTCAGGCACTTGCTTGGCTATAGGGGGCCATGATGCTCTGTCCCCCCACTCCTCTGGCCCCACCCCATCCCTTGGGTAACCCCTGCCAGCTCCGGCCAGCCTCCATACCCGGATCAGCTCGTTCTGTAGCTGTTGGACACGGTCCTTCAGCCTCCTTGTCTCCGCCGTGCTGGCCACCAGCTTACGCTTGAGGGTGGCTGCAAGAGGCCATGCCACATCCTTGGCACCCGGCCCGGGGACAGGAATTTCTGTCCCCCTGCCTCCACCTTCCCCATCACGCACCCAGCCTGTCCTGTAGCTCCTCCCGGGTCATAACATCCAAGTCCATGTCGGCCAGCAGAGCGTGGCCCAGCTCCTCCTGTGAGGTCAGGCTGCTCCGCAGGTGCCCATTCTCCACCTCCAGGCTGGTGACATGCTGGCGCAGGGACAGGAGGTCCCCAGCCATCCGCTTCAGCGCCAGGCGGTAGCTGCTCACCCCCTGCCAGCCCAGAGCAGAGCTGCTGGCACCCCACTGCCAGCCCGGGTGTTCCCCAGCACCCAGAGCTCAGCTGAGGATACTTGGCTTGAGGGTCAGACCCACCATGGAGGAGACAAGAAACATCCAGGTTTTGTCCTACTCTTGCAACCTTCTCTTCCCATCCATCCATCCATCCTTCCTTCTCCAGCCATCCGTTGTTCTCTTCCACATCTGTCCATCCATCCTTCCATCCTTCTCCATACATCCATCCTTCTCTTCTCCAGCCATCAGTCCTTCCCTCCCCTCCCTCCAAAACTTTTTCTCCCCACTTGCCCACCTCTCCCTCCACCCTGCACTCATCCCCCCCATTTCCCCATCTCTTCCTCCCACCCCTTTGGGGAAAAGCATCTCTCCCAAGGACGTGGAGTGGAACAATGTCAGCGCTGGGGATCAGCTTCCAGCTGCGAGCCTGATGGAGCTTTCCAGGTCTTTAGAAGAAGGGAGGTGGTGAAGAATACTGGAGGGGTGAGTGTTTTACAGCACCCGTGCAGCGGAGGAACGCTTTGCCAGGTGATGCTGGGGGGAGGGGAGGAAATAATTCCCCGAGGGTTTGCACCTCCTCAGGCTGACCCTCCCGTGTCCCTCCCAGTCACACTGGGCTGCAGGAGCATCCCGGCAGTGGGGACCTTGGCCAGGGAGAGCTGCGTGCCTCCAGCTTTCCCGGCCCCCCGCT
>NW_010127763.1:662-910 GCF_000699245.1 Pterocles gutturalis | reverse complement strand
GGGTGGGGGCACAAGGAGGGGGTCCAGCAGCATCACGCAGCCTTGGGAAAGGGAGGGAAGGGGGGGGCAAGTGCTCGGCTCCTTCCTCCCCATCTGCTTGAGAGCTGTTTCGCCCAGGACTCAGTTCATGCCCAAGACAAAGCCCCCTCCAGCCAAACTGAAGGGGTGACCCCCGCCCCCAAGCCCTTCACTCACCGGCAGCGTAGAGCCGACAGCAGCCTGGCTTCGGTCCCCACTGCCCCCACCAG
>NW_010127763.1:0-575 GCF_000699245.1 Pterocles gutturalis | reverse complement strand
CCAGCTGCTCCCCACAGAAGGAAACACTGGCAAAGCCTTGGCCGGGGACCCCTCTGTAGGAGCCAGGAGCCTTTTTGGGGTGCTGGGGGGCAAGACAAGCGCTGGTGGGGATGGGGATGCAGGGAGGACGGGAGCCTGGAGGAGATGAAGAGGAAGATGGGCGGTGATGGAGCAAGAGGAGAAGCTGCTGGGGAAAACGTGGGGAGAACAGAGGCAGGAGGAAAATCCCCCAAAGAGGAGCTGGAGGAGTCAAGAGGAGGCTGAAAAACCGTCGTGGTCCCCGTACCTCTGCTCCTCCAATGGGAAAGGCTGCTTTCTGGGCAGGATGCTGGCCATGGCGTCGGCCGCTGGGAGGGACCCATCATCTCGGTGGAGCTGGCAGGAGACAGCAGAGCAGAGGGTGAGGATGAGGAGGGGCTGGGAAAAGCCCTCTGAGAGGGGAGAGCCAAGAGACCCTCACAGCGAGGTCCTTCAGCCCCTTCCCCACAGCTGGGAGCTGCTCTCCTGGCTTTCACCTGGAGCAAAACACCTTTGGATCCTTGCTTTGGGATCAGGAGCCAGCCCTGCCCCAAAAA
>NW_010127762.1:0-1952 GCF_000699245.1 Pterocles gutturalis | reverse complement strand
TTCAGATGTGGGGCTCCCAACATAAAAACAATTGGGAGCTGTTGGAGCGAGTCCAAAGGAGAGCCATGAAAATAGTCAGAGGGCTGGAGCACCTTCCATATGAGGACAGGCTGAGAGAATTGGGGTTGTTCAGCCTGGAGAAAAGAAGGCTCCAAGGAGACCTAATAGCAGCCTGACAGTACCTGGAGGGGGCTACAGGAGAGATGGGGAGGCACTCTTTATCAGGGAGTGTAGTGAGAGGACAAGCGGTAATGGGTATAAGCTGAAAGAGGGTAGATTTAGACTAGACATTAGGAAGAAATTTTTCACTGTGAGGGTGGTGAGGCACTGGAACAGGTTGCCCACTGAATGCCCCAAACCTGGAGGTGTTTAAGGCCAGGCTGGATGAGGCTTTGAGCAACCTGGGCTAGTGGAGGGTGTCCCTGCCCATGGCAGGGGGATTGGAACTTGATGATCTTTAAGGTCCTTTCCAACCCAAACCATTCTATGATTCTATGATTCTATAAGAGGAATCAAATGAAAACTGTAACTCTAGTCCATTCCTACAAGTCCTCTCACTCCTGGAATAGGTGGATGATGTGTTGAGGCACCTCTTCAGAACTCCCCTTAGAACCCAGGAGCAGAATTTACCAATCAAATCCCTTCTACCTTTTATCTCTTAGTTGTCACCTTTGTCAGCACACACCACTGGAATCACAAGCAATTAGCTCCATTGCATGTCATACTTACACTCTCTAGTGTTTATTTTCTGCCCAGCTGAACCCCTGTGTCAGTCAAATGCTGATGTCCATCTTTGACAGACAGGTTCCACCATCCCTAAATGGATCCATCTCAGTGTATCTGCTGCACTTAAACATAAGCACCGTATCACTAGGATGCAGAATGACCTTAGCAGTCTTCCCGTTTGCACTCTTTCTGGCCCTATCCAAGTAGGCTTACTCTGTGTCTCTTCATTGAGTTTTCCACCTGCCCTTTTAACTGCTAGATAGCAGTAAAGCATTGCAGGAATTGTTTCTTTTGCTTTAGGATGATATCGAAGTTTTCTTTGAGCAGTTGAGAGAGGACACCTTGTGTACAATTCTTACCCCAAAGAGGTCAGCTTCAGTGTTAGTTGACCTGTTTCCAATTTGGTAATAGAGACATTGAACAGCCCTCATTCCTTTCCGTTCTGAAGTTCTGAAACCAGAGAATAATATTAAGAAACCTGATAGCAAATAGCCTTCAAACCTGAAATCCGATAAGTTAAAACCATCTAATTGTATAGGAAGAAATAAAATGTGAATTTAACAACTATTTTAGTGCATTCACTTACAGAGGCAACTCCTATGTGAAATTTTAGGTGAAATGGGTAATGCTGAACCAACCAAGAGCAAGGATCAATATTTTAATTTACATAGGACATTTACATTGTGGGTGAGATAAATGGCTGGATATTTCCATTTTCCTGTTATAGGTACCATCTCAAAGAGGCTCGAGTGTAGGCAATTAGTTTTAGTGTCACAGGTAATCTTAAAAAAGCCCAACAACTTTAACTGTTACCTGTGCCTGCCTTCTCAGCTATTTGTCCCAGCATTTTAACAAATTTCAGTTTAGTTGTTCATACATGAAACCACTTTTACATCATGTGATCCAAAATCAGTTCCACGTCTGATATTTCTGTGAATATATTTTAGTAACTCTAGCACATGTTTCTAATTTTGTAGGAAACAGGGCTTTTTTTCAGTGGCATTTATTCTCATATCTTCTGTGAAATTGTGTGGGTCTTTGCAACAATTCCTCACCAGGCTTAAAGTCTGGACATTGTGTTTCCTCTGCAAGTCTTATATGTGTGTTTGTGTGTGCGATAGAAGTAAAAATGTGCTACTAGAAACAAAAATTTCCCTTTAAAAACCCATTTTAGTCACTAGTCTCTGGTACTGGTGACTATGGGTCCTGATGGGATGCACCCGCGG
>NW_010127761.1:0-243 GCF_000699245.1 Pterocles gutturalis | reverse complement strand
GCTGGACCTGCCTGTGGGCATCCCCCACGCTGGGGACAGGGCACCCCGTGTCACCGTGTCCCCTGGATGGCGGGTGCCCCAGGGATGAGCTGGCTCCCCTGTCCCCCCAGCAGCAGGAAACCAGAGCTGGGGCAGTTTTTTTTCTGGGGCATGGGGCTGGAGTCTCCCCCACACCCCACAGCGAGCCCAGCGCAATGGGGGGGGTCAGCAGGGACCACCCCCTGTTAGCTGTGCGGGGACAAT
>NW_010127760.1:0-50108 GCF_000699245.1 Pterocles gutturalis | reverse complement strand
ACATTCTGTGAATCTGTGATTCTGTGAAAAACGTAGTGAAGATTTTATATCATATCCCAATCAAATGAACACCCAAACTCAGAATGGCACTGAGAAATCAAATGTTTCTCAGTCCACAAAGACCTTTCAATTTTTCAGTATTCTTTCAGAAAGTGCAAGACAGACATTTTGGAGCACCCAAGTATATCCACCAGGACAATAGTATTAGAGATACTCTTTCAGTTCTTCAAATCAGCAGTATAATCAAAGGACAGAGATCACAATTTAACAGATCAATATTTTATTGCTCTCCAGAAATTTTCATACCATGCATACACTGATTGGCTTTTCCAGCTACCTGAGACATTCATGAATTTGTGAAGTCTGTTTTAAGAATCACTTTTTCTCAGTTGAGATGTATTTGATAATATAGTCCTAGGACTATCATCTCAGTATTTTGTATTCTTCCCTCTCTCTTGACATCCAAGTCCTCATATAGTTTAAAGTACATTTTTAAACAACAAAAAAAAAAGCTCCAAAGAATTTGTACTGCTCCTGCAGGGCACAAATGATGTTCCTAAAACTCATTCGAATATTCATGTTAGGGTGTATTTCATAAATGGTAGCACCACCTAATGGGACTTACGAACACCGCAAGACCATACATTAATCAACAGACACTACCTTGAATAAGTGAAGCAGTCTTCATTATTAACAGATGGTAAGTTCTAGCAGGTGCTGTTTTATAGGTTGCAAAGGTTAAGGACAGTATAACAAAAATGTTCAAACAGCAGTTGTTACTTCATAAGAAAATACCACGGGATGCAAATCCAAATCTGCAAGAATCTTTTTTTAAAATCTCAGTTTGCATACAGTCTAGTCATCAAATTTAATCTTTTTTCCTTGGAATGCTGTAATTTGAGACACTTGTTCCCAGCGTCTCTTGCTTGCTTCCCATGACGGATGAAGAGGCTGCTCCAAATTTGGTTTCTTATTCTTGCATTCGATACCTGCAGCTTTTGCAAATGGTTGCTTCTTGAGCTGCAGTTCCTTTTTAAGAAGAGCTGTGCAAGAAGTGCAAAATAAAACATTAACTACGTAATTAACCTTCATAAATATATGGTAAAACTACCTTGGGATTGTAGATATTTTCAATAATTTCTTAATGAGTCATGGGGAACACATTCATCTGAATGTTCACAGCAAGATTTCCTCATCTTGCAGCCCAGTAAATTGTCACTTGGTACACTACAGATAGTTGAGATTTATTATTACTGAGCGCATTCAAAATTTGTGTAGACAAATATTCAGCATAATCTCAACTTTTTTTTCTTCACAATAAACCAATGAGATATTACACCATGTAACTCAATATGACTGAAATTATATTCTTGATCCAATGAAATACAAAAAGGAACCATATACTGTAAATGGAATAAAATATTGAAGGAGCTATTGAAGGAATTATTAGATAATGTACTTGTTAAATATCATAATCTGACACCTTTATTTGTGGACAGGTAACACTAACTGTGCAACATAAAGACACATGGAAAAGCACTTTCCTGCGTAAACCCTTCTTTAAGTATTTCTAGTATTAAAAAATAGGAAACAGTAAACAATATCCACAGTTAAAAATGAAAGCTCAACAACTTGACCATTCTAACAACAAATGTTGAAATATATGCCACAAAACTGAAATGAAACAAAAAACAGCCCATCATGATTACACTGCATAGGCAAGAAAATTTCAAGATGTTTTTACTCTTGTAATTCTACTAGGTTAGGTAGTACATACCTGTTCTTCCATGCTTGGGAGGCTGATCTTTAGTATTTCTAAAAATAAAAAGAGAATTTAGGATTTTTCAAGAAACTTGTAAGATGACAAACATCAGTAAATAAAGAACTGTCAGCACCAAAACACTTGTGGAAGACTTTTCAAGGATAACATGCAAAACCCTTACATATACCAAACAAAACCCTAATTGTAGATGAAAAACCAAACATGGGCCAGCAGGGTGCATTTGTGGCCCAGAAGGCCAACTGGATCCTGGGCTGCATCAAGAGAAGCATGGCCAGCAGGTTGTGGGACGTGATTCAGCCCCTCTACTCCACTTTTCTGAGACCCCACCTGGAGTACTGCATCCAGGTCTGGGCCCCCCAATGCAAGAAGGATGTCAAGCTGTTGGATTGGGTCTAGACGAGGGCCACGAAGATGATCAGAGGGCTGGAACACCTCCAATATGAGGACAGGCTGAGAGAGTTGGGGTTGTTCAGCCTAGAAAAAAGAAGGCTCCGGCGGGACCTTATAGGGGCCTTCCAGAACCTGAAGGGGGCCTACAGGAGAGATGGGGAGGCACTCTTTATCAGGGAGTGTAGTGAGAGAACAAGGGGTAACGGGTATAAGCTGAAAGAGGGTAGATTTAGACTAGATATTAGGATGAAATTTTTCACTGTGAGGGTGGTGAGACACTGGCACAGGTTGCCCAGGGAAGCTGTGGATGCCCCATCCCTGGAGGTGTTCAAGGCCAGGCTGGATGAGGCTTTGAGCAACCTGGTCTGGTGGGAGGTGTTCCTGCCCATGACAGGGGGGTTGGAACTCGATGATCTCTAAGGCCCCTTCCAACCCAAACCATTCTATGATTCTATGACATTGTTTCCTGTTTGTTAATAGAGAACTAAAAGTAGAAGTATTCAGTAGTAATTTAATTTGGATGCAGGTCTAGTGAGTAATCCCAGTGCTAATGTGAATATGAAAAATACGTAAGTGCCAAGAAAGCACAAGACTGCAGAGTAATTGATGTGAAAACGTTCTAAGCTGTTATTGGCTGAAATTCTCCTTTTCTGGTAAAGGCTACTAAAAATCACAACATTTTCCATTACTGGGAACAAGAAAGGGAATTGAGAACATAACAAGGGCAGAAAGGTTTACCTTCTTCTGTTTTGAGATTTCTGATTAGACATAGACAAAGAACTGCAGAACATTGATTCTAGCTTGCTTGCTTTTGTATGTGGCTTTCCTTCTCCCATGATCAAATCTTGTGCTGTCCCAGGTGCTATATTCTTTTCTTTTGTCACTATGTTTTTCTGAAGTCTATCCTTTTCTTTTGCTGAAGAAAGATCAGTAACTGCTGCTACCTTTTTCTTTCTTTTTACTTTGCCAATGAAGAAATCATCATTGCTGTCGCTGTCAGAATCTGACGACTGGTTATAAAACCTCTCTTCAGTACTATCATCAAAGTACTCCTCTTCATTAGGTTGTTCCTGGTCACTATCATCAGTTATTTCTTTTATTGCATTTAATTTGTTCATGCTCATATTTTCTTTCCTTTTTTGATAGCCAGGTTTCTTTCCTGTTTTATTCTGAGTGACTGCTTGCATTTCTACTGCCTGAAATGAAGATTCTACTGGAGCATATGCTCTCTTCATTTCCACAGTTTTCTGCTCAGATTCACTGTCAAAAAGTTCTTCAGCCACCCTGCCAGTTTCTATTTTCATATGAATTTTTGTTTTGTGTTCACATTTTTGCTGTTTTTGAGCTAGTTTAAGAGCTTGGTCATCCAAATTGTTATTGAAATGTTGTGCTGATTTAGACTGCTTTTCTGACTTAGTCTGTTTTGAAGGAGTGGCTTCGGCTGGGTTCTTCCTTGCATCCTTAAAAGCTTTTACAGCAGCTATACAAGGGTGAGAAGAAAACTCTTTTATTGCAACTACACATGAGTTTACATAAGTTATTTTAATATAATAATAAAACATTTTTGAAGTTAAAAACATTGTATTGAGTAAGCATATTTTGAATGTCCTTGTCAATATTTTACTGAGCGCATGGGGCAAGAAATACCTTAGAGTACAGCATCAACAGAAGTGAGGAAAAGAACTTGAAATTATTACCAACTGAATACACTGTTAAACTTTAGTTTAACTGTGAACTTCTCTTTCAGCAAATAATCTGCAGCTGATAATCATGTTCATTTAGGGCATTACTTTGTGTGTAAAAACTGTGAACAAATAGGAAATTGTTCAGATATATTTTAATGGGTATTTGACATGCACTCTTATTAACAAAGTAACTTTGTGACATTATTACTAGGACTTGATCCTTTTAAACATCAATTTTAGTTGGAAATTTGTGTTTAAAGAGAACAGGAGATAACCTAAAGAACTAGGAAAGATTCCCTTAGGATTCTGGGGACACTTTCCAGGGAAGTTTAAGGGAGTCATTTTCAATATCTCTTAGCTGCCTTTGGAAACCCAGTTGTAATGCTCCTTTTACCTCTGTATCTGCACGTTATTGTGCTCATTGCCACAGTTCTATTTAATTGACAGATACTCCACTATATCCCTTCAATTTTTAGAGTTCCCATTATGAGCCCTGTTTGTCCTACACCCTATATCTTAAAATGTCATGTGGCATACTGTCACATATAAGCTCTTTTCAACCATGACTATGAGCTTATTGCACTCAGTTCACTATAGCTAGTTACGGTAACTACAGGAGCTTTTTGGTTTTTTACTTTTCATAGTGGTTGTTGGTACAGGAACAAGGTAACACACCAGTAGTAAGCTACTGAAGTAACAAGTTAATATAATACTTCATACCTTTAAGTTCAACAAATTTGGGTTTCAGGATGGGGTGTGTTGCAAGTCTTGCAATGGCTCGCTCAGTTGCAGTACCATTTGGCTATACAAAATAAATTCAAAGGCATGAAGTCAGTAGAATGGTGAGTACTTACACACGTCCGTATCAGTTATGCTACAATGCACGCTAATGGGATTCTGGACTATTAACTGAACAAGAGGAAAAGCGTATGACATTACTATATTTAAATATTTCTTATTTTACCTGTATTACTGTCATTTTATATCAGGAAAAATCTGATTGCTCAAACATTGACAGAAACGTAACAGAAGTAAATCTGCTATTTCTCAGGTACTGAATAGGAATAATATGATAATTATTTTAAAAGCATACCACACACATCTTTCAGAGCAAACATGCTGATTTTATATTTACTATTTCTTAAATGTACAAAGTAAATTCATGAACCCCCTGAATGAAGAACACCATATTGGTAGAAGGCATGAAGGGATAAAGCAGCTTGCAGGAAGTGCATTATGGATGCCATAGAAGGAGGCAAAATGACATATCAGGTAGTTAAGGAATATACATTAAATATGGTTGAGAGGCAAGGTCTAACCTTATCTTAAAGACAAACAACCTTGATGTGGTGGAACACTGAAACTCTGTAGACTGATTCAAAAAACAAATATGATCTTCATTATTTAATTTGAAGAAAAAGGAAAAAAGTAGGAATTGCTTCCATTTCTGACTTCCTCTTATATATATTAGAAATGACATGTATGACACATTGTAAAAGCTCTCTCATTTTCAGGTTCTTGTCATCACTCTGCTTGAAGAACAAAAAGAGGTTTCTGAGACTTTTCCAAAGACACCTTTGTCTTCTTTTTTTTTGAAGAGAGGGAAATGGGGTCTAACAGGTTTGTAAAACACAAATTTTTCAGGAAGATTTCTTAAAGCCTGCAATGGAATTCTTTGGGAGAGAGGAAAAAAGACACACCTTCCTCACTTCCTGCTAGTGGCACTGTAATGGATGTATGTTTAAATTATTGCTGCCTGTGATTTGAGTTATATGCTACAGGAAGTACTAGAGTAGAAGCCATCTGAATCAATGGATGATGAGCCTCGTAAAGAACAGGGCAAGTGCTCTGTGATGCAGGCTGAGCTGGTTTTGGTGCCCAACAACTCAACACGATAAGACGCCTCTCCTGTTCTGAGCAACCACTGCAACAGATGGAGCCCAAGTCACAGGTATGTAAACAGTAGGGAATAAGGGGTGGAGATTGTACTGGTGCTGCCCTGAGATGGAGTTAACTTTCTCCATAGCAACCAAGATGGTGCTGTGCTTTGGATTTGTGACTATAGCTGGACACACACCAATGTTTTACCTATTGCTGAGCAGTGCTTGCACAGCATCAAGGTTTTCTCTGTTTTTCACTCTGTCCTCTCAACAAGCAGGCAGGGGGTGGGCAAGAGGTTCGGAAGGAAATACACTTGGAACAGCTGATCCAAATCAACCAAAAGTATACTCCATTCTATTCCATATCAAGTTGGAAAGGAGAGGAGAAAGGAAAGGAGTAAGGAGAGAGGAGAGGAGAAAAGGGAAGGGAAAGGGAAGGGAAAGGGAAAGGAAAGAGAAGGGAAAGGGAAGGGAAAGGGAAGGGAAAGGGAAGGGAAAGGGAAGGGAAAAGATGTTTGTGGTTATGGCATTTGTCTTCCCAAGTAACCATTACGTGAAGTGAAGCCCTGCTTTCCACGATGTGGCTAAACATCTGCCCGCCAATAGGAAATTCCTTATTCTCCTTTGTTTGCACACAGGGCTTTGCTTCACTTATTGAACGGTCTTTATCTCAAGCCACAAGTTTTTATCACTTTTGCTCTTCTGATGTTAACCTGATCCTGTAGGGGTGGGGTGAGAGAGCAGCTTCTGCGTGCTTATAGTTTCTGGCTAGGGTCAAACCATGACACAAACACAACTTTTGTGTTGTGTGATTTGCTTGACATAAGAGTGCTCAGTGGGGAATCTTACTTGTTTGTGTGCACATTTTCTTCCAGCAGAATTATGCCGCTTAGCGTAAACAGTTATGTATTCATTGCATAAAGACAGATGGACACTTCATGCCAACTACTGGTGCAGGAGAGTCACTTTCACTGCTTTGCTCTGAAGGAAACAGAGCAGAAGAAGACACTACAGCTACAGCAGAGCCAGTACTTCTAAATGCAGAAATATATAATTAGTTTGCAAAACATAAATCTTGTTCCTCAACAAATGCAAAGTAAATCCTATACAGGATTTTTATAAAATGTACTCTGGGTGTGTCTGCTCATATTTCATGTTCAAAGTGCAGAGCATCTGGGAATTCTAGTACTTTCCTTTCTCCTCAGGTCTCTACTATTACAGTGTAACTTCTTCAGGTCAAGAAAAACTGGAAAAATGTTTTCTCTGTAGACTGTCTACAGAACTACAAACACTGGCCAGAGAAGATGGGTCAAAAGATGGGTCTATTTCCAAGGGCCACAGACTGGCTTACTTTCAGGTTAGCCTAGCTGAGAACGTGAAATCTGAATTTTGATCCCCATGTGATAGTGCTTAATGCTGCCACCAGATTCCTGGGACAGCAAGCTCACATTTCTGAAGATCAAACGCTATTTTCTTTGGAGATTTTTCTATAGCTGGAAAATCTATTTCTGAACTTAATTAATACACTTTTTCCCTCAGCCACTTCCTGTGGGTTTTGAAAGAATATACCATGAAGCTCAGAAAGCAGCAGCAGCTTCTGTGCAACATCTGGTGTCCTTTATTTCAAATATTTATAGAAAGAGTTTAAGCATACATGCCAATGCATATGGAATAACCATATTTTTTCCTTATAGCAAAACAATTCACAAACACTACTCACACTGATACACAGTAGCCAACACACATACAATATGACATTCACATTCTTTTAAATTTCCCATTTTTCTTTTTCTTTGGCACATCCAATGCTCAATTTATTTTTCCTCAAGTGTTTTCCAGTACATAAAACCTTGGCAGAAAATAAAAGTTAACAGAAAAGCATCAACTGTATTTACAGCAAGGACACCCTTTTGCCTCCTCCTGCCCCTAGTATGTTTAAACATGTAGATACTGGAATTGTACACATTTACCCCCACATGTTCCTGCTAGTTTGTGTATTATTTTGCACTACTCATTTTTTCACGTAAGAATGTCCTAGTACTTTTCATAGAACGCTCATTCAGTGTGTAACTGAGGTGCTGCAAAATGAATGAAACAACTGAGCAGCGTATAGTCACACTTTTCAGTGAGAAGTTGTAAGCTACGCACAGAACCACTTGAAAGTCAAGAGTCTCCTCAAACTTTTTAACTTGGTAAATGATGTGTTATTTCTGTACAGAATATTAAAGATGTCTACCTATCACCACTGCCATGTTTCATTAAACTACCAGTGAACATCCACCTGAGTTAACTTCATTGATCTCTATATTTTCAAATTTCTTAAAATTAAAAAGAAACCCAAACTGCATAAACAAGCGTTCTTCATCCTAAATGGTAGATGTGCACACAGATGCATGAACCTCAAAGCATAACTTGTCAGTTATAGCATAATAAAGCAGCAGTTGTAGAACTTAAACATATGCAAACAAACATGCATGCCCCACATAAGGGAGACAAACTTTGTACAATATGGCAATGACTGGGGTGAGAATGGACATTACAAGTTTGTTAAGATAAAAACAGATTACCAATGTAAGTTTTCAGATGTGCTGGAATAGGTGTCAGAATAAGCATGGAATGGCTCTTCAGAGCTGGCAGCACCGGGTAAAAAACCAAACCAAACCAAACCAAACCAAACCAAACCAAACCAAAACCAGCATGATGGAAATGTCAGGCAGAGGTTGTGTTGGTAGTACCTGCTTCATACAATACAGGTGATAAAGTGAGAATGAGAAACAATGTCTCAGGGCCTTGGGGGCAGATGCGATTTCAGGAGTTGAAAGGGATACCTTGTTAGCATGCTTGAGACAGTAGAAGTTCAGGAAGAATTAAAGGCCAGAAACCTGGGATTAACTCAAGAACACGAAATTGCTTAATTCTGATTACTCTTCCTGTTCAAGCCTACTTTTTTTTTCATGCACTTTCTGCTATAATTCTAATTAATAATAGGAAAGAAAGAGGTCACACTTCTATTTTTTAGCTGACTTTTGTACAAAAGGGATGCCTTGTTACAGGTCTCGCCAGAAACAAGACTTCTACTAGAAGAGTATACTACTACAAAGACTACTACTAGTCTTTCAGCTGGGTCAAAGGACAGTGCTACCAAACTGATAATGCTTGGTGGCCCTGCATCTGTCACTTTACATCATCTCTGAGTTACTTAAAAAATAACAACACTGAAATGGAGACAGTCAGAAACTGCACTGACAAGTATTGAGTACACGGCAAAAGCCACGACACAAACAGAAACCTTGAAGCATGTCATACTCAAGTTTCTAAACTAACTGGAAGTGCAGTTTAATGTTGAGTGTAAGAACAGCCTGATTTTAAGCAAAAAAATGGCAGAGATAATGCTAACCAGGGTAAGCATAAAAAAAAATTTTCCCCAATTCTGGGCCAAAACAAGATGTCATTGCAATACCCTTTGTAGCAGCTTAGAAGAGCTGTCTCTCCACTAAAAACAAACCAAACCAGAAAACCTGTTAATCCACACGTTCTTCCCAGAGCTCCAACGAGTTACAGCTGTCCTTTGTAACAGTAGATGTGGTTAACGTGGAGTCACAGGGTAGCTGAAAGTGCCAGATCATGGCTGCCACCCAAGTCCATCCCATGACCTCATATTGCTTTGGAACAAGACCGTTGAAAAAAGTTACTTTCTGACTGTGAAATGCTGGTAGTTCTCCCTCTTCCTTTACGTCTGTAAGACACACAGTATGTAATTTGTGGCCATCAGACGTGGTGAAGATTTTGGTATGAGAGGCAAATGGTTAATGCTATCCCTGATGGAAACACTGTTGTTTCTCAGCTCCTGACAGCAAGAGATTGTTTATTGATTGTGTCTCACCTTGATAATAGGAGGATGGATCAACCAGGGGATGCATAAACAGGTCTCTTGTTAGATGTGGCAAGAATTCAAAGGAAAGTGGTTCTCCTAAATGCGGAAATAACAGAGAACAATCCCATAGTATTCAAAGGAGGGAAACTTGAGCAGTAAATGCTTCAGACTCTGCACTAGAAATGGATGGCCAAAACCTGTCAGATCTATAATAAACTTTTACTCAAGCTTTCTCAGTCTTCATTGTAACATCAAAATGATGGTACAGGTGTTACAAAGAAGTAGCTATACAAGTGTAATATCAAGACAGGTGAGAAGTTCTTGTAGCAATTAATTCTGTCTGGATCTTAGGAAATCACGCAAGTTTCAACAGTTTTTTTTATTGGACTACATACTATTATTAATTAGGCTGACGAAAAATTTTCAGCTGAAACTAAAATGTATGTCCTAACAGATCTAGAGCCTTTGCAAAAAAACGCAGCAGGATAATATCTTGTAATAGAACAATAGAAAAAAACCTGAACAATTTCTTACAAAATATCGGGACACACAAGTAAACCTGAAGTTCCCCTTGGCTTCTTGCTTATTATTCAACACTTGCCACAGTTTATATTAGTTTACATTGTTTTCTGTTATCATGGTGATACAACCATGAACATATTTGGATATTTATTTATCTTGCAAGCTGTGGTGGGTTAACCCTGGGTTGATGCCAGGTGCCCAATAAAGCTGCTCTATCACTCTTCTCGGCTGGACAGGGGAGAGAAAATACAATGAAAGGCTTGTCGGTCATGAGAAGGACAGGGGGATTGCTTGCCAATTACTGTCACAGGCAAAACAGACTCAACTTGGGGAAAAACTACTTTAATTTATTACCAGAGTAAGCTAATGAGAAAATAAAAACTAAATCTTAAAATACACCCCTCCACCTTCTTCTCAACTTCATTCCCATCTTTTTCCACTTCCTCCCCCACAACAGTGCAAGCAGATGCGGAATGGGGACTATAGTCACTCCATCACACATTGTCTCTGCCGCTCCTTACTCCTCAGGGGGAGGACTCCTCACACTCTTCCCCTGCTCCATCGCGAGTCCTTCCCACAGGCTGCCGTTCTTCACGAACTTCTCCAGCATGGGTTCCTTTCACAGGGTCCTTCAGGCACAGACTACTCCAGCGTGAGTCCCCCATGGGTTCACAAGTCCTGCCAGCAAACCTGCTCCAGCCTGGGCTCCTCCCTCCATGGGGCCACAGGTCTGTCAGGAGCCTGCTCTAGGGTGGGCTTCCCATGGGGTCACAGCCTCCTTTGGGCACATCCACCTGCTCTGACGTGGGGTCCTCCCCGGGCTGCAGGAGTATCTCTGCTCCCTTATTACCTCCATGGCTGCAGGGCCACAGCTGCCTCACCATGGGCTGCACCACGGGCTGCAGGGGAATCTCTGCTCCAGTGCCTGGAGCACCTCCTCCCCTCCTTCTTCATTGGCCTTGGTGTCTGCAGGGCTGCTTCTCTCACATATTCTCACTCCTCTTTTCATCTGCAGTTGTGCAGTTTTTTTCCACCTTCTCAAACATGTGATCCCAAAGGTGCTACCACCCTTCCTGATGGGCTGGGCCTTGGCCAGCAGCAGGTTCACCTCTGAGCTGGTTGGTGTTGGCTCTGTCAGACACAAGGGAAGCTTCTAGCAGCTGCTCACAGAAGCCAGCCCTGCTACAAAACTTTATACACAAACCCAATACACAAGCATTATGGAAGCTGAAGACCCATGGCAACATGGGTTACTCTGGACACTCTTTTCAGAACTGCCCACAATAGAAGGCAGAGGTCTGGAGAATCTGACTGACCTTGCACTGACAGCAGTAGCACTACCTGTCAATTCATCACTGACTTCCACACTCTTGAACACAGCAGCAGGGAAAAGCATGAAATTCTTCTAAATACTATCAAGGTACTTACACTGCCCTAACTTCATTTGTATGTCTGGACCAAAGCTACTCTTTTCCCCATAATTCGTTCACTTAGATTTACTTTCGCTCCTACATTCAGTTTGGCTTGTTTTTTATCAAAAAGGAGTATGAATTGTTTATAAACTTCTTTCTATCATTGCCCCCACTTCTTTTAAAATAAAAATTTCAAAATAGGCCATAAATTCAAACAAATACAGATTTCTTGCTGTTCTTTACTGCACGCATGATAAAAAATACCTACTATCTAAACATTTGATAAAGTTTAAAGGCCACTAAGAAGCCTAGCACTTTGCAATTGCTAGAAGACCACATTTAATTGGAGTATAAAAGAGGCAATAGAGTTTATCTGGATTAACCTGTCACAACTAATTTCACCAACCATACAAGTGTGAGGTAAATACTTATTTTTCAGACTGGGAAATGGTCAGAGAAATAGCGTTTCATCCCAAACTACCACAGGGATCTACAGCAGAGCTTGGCATCAACTCCAGACCTGCCCAAGTACAAATTATGTAGTTGATCTTCTACTAATTCTTTGCTTCTTCCCTTCGTCCATAAAATAATTCCAATTATTGTTTCAACAAAGAAAAGTCAGGAAAAAAAATATTCAGAATAAAGCAGGCACGGATTCTTAATTTTACCTCCTCACAGAGAACAGTGTCAACTCTAGGTGTAAACTGAAACAGCAAGACTGTGGGAAGACTCAAATGCTGCTAACTCTTCTTCACTTCTTCCAGGGCTAGTGAGAATATGTGTCTATAATCCCCTCATTCTGGTATCCCACACAAACAAATGCACATATTTTTAAAGAAAAAAAAAGTTAACTTCTTAAGGCTATGAAAGAGGACATAAAGCAAGCACCGTGCCAACTCCCCCACATGGTTGTGCTCTAACTCACTGTGACTACCACCACTGTAATCTCTGCTGGCCTTTGAGAAAACCTAGAAGTATATTAACATTATGCTATGGACAAATATGTCGACAATGCAGACAAATTCCCAGTGAAAAGCAGTTGTGAAGAGAGCACTCTCCATATTGGATTCTAAAAAAATTATTAAGAAATATCTGTAATGTAAAAAATATTGCAGAATTTGAATTGTACATCCAGTACCATTAACCAGTATAAATACGTACAGTTCTGACTTATAGCAATGTAAAGTCAAATACATATAACACTATAGAGGCTACATATTTTTGCTTTTTATAGCTAGTATAAAATGTATGCATTTCATATATTTTGACATTTGAACAATTAAGGAGGTATATCACTATAAAATGTGTCTTGCCAAAGTGAATAAAAAAAATTTGCACACAGCACAGTAAAATAGATTCCACTAAAAAAAAACCAAACAAACCCAAAAACCCCACAAAAAACCCAAGCACCCCACCCCCTCCCCCAAAAGACATTTATACTGAGAAAGTAAACTAGAAAGCAAGATACGATGAAATGAAAACCCTGAAGCAACAAATGTACTTCAAGGGGGAACAGAAACAAAATGCGTCTCGGATAACAGCCAGTAGCTGTGAACATTAAAAAAGAGAGGTCTTTGCCACAAAATTCACATAGACTTCCTCAGAGAATGTAGTGAAATTTGGAGGAAAGGTCATATATAAATTAGTTTGACAATGACTATGTATCAGATCTGAAACCACAACTGACTTCTGCAGAAAAGAGAAGTTGACAGATTGCTTGCTTGTAACTGTCCATCTAGAATGATTTTCTGGAGACTCAAAATAGGCAGTTGTTTATTAACTCCAAACAGGGAGCTAAGCTGGCCAATCTCTAAATGAAATCAGAAAAAAACACTATTTGGGAAAACAAAATTTAAAAATATGATTACTTATACTTATTTGTTATAGAAAAGACAGATGAAACACAAAGTAAACCAACAACACTCAGGCAGTACTGAAGCAGAGCAGGAAACAGAGTTGAAAGAATCACAGAATGGTTTGGATTGGAAAGGACCTTAAAGATCATCAAGTTCCAACCCCCCTGCCATGGGCAGGGATACCTTCCACTAGATCAGGTTGCTCAAAGCCTCATCCAGCCTGGCCTTGAACACCTCCAGGGATGGGGCAACCACAGCTTCCCTGGGCAACCTGTTCCATTGCTTCGCCACCCTCACAGTGAAAAATTTCTTCCTAATGTCTAGTCTAAATCTACCCTCTTTCAGCTTATACCCGTTACCCCTTGTTCTCTCACTACACTACATGATAAAGAGTGTTTCCCCATCTCTCCTGTAGGCCTACAACCTGAATACGTCTGAGCTCCCAAGATCCAGCTGTGTATCACGGTCACGTCCAAAGACTGAGTGGAAGCAGACGGTAGCAAATAAACGGGCGACATACAGGGATGAGCTCCATATTATTAAAACTATTTAATCGGCCAAGAAGTTCACAGTATTCTGCCTTGGATGAACCTGAGAAGTTTCAGAATTGAGATATCCACCAGTCTCCTTATTAAGTCAATTTGGAGACAAAACTCTGTACTGAAATTTCAGGGATGTAATCTTGAGATGGACTTACAATATTTCACTGTAAAACAGATGCTCAGACCTCAAATTATCACTTGTCAGATGCAGCTGATACAGCACCATATGTAAAAGCACATATGAAAGACAGTTTACAACAGAGAAAGTAGACATAGTTCAGATCTTCAAATTTAGAACAGATGCAAAGCTTCAAAACTAGCTAACATTTGAAAAATAAGCTCCAAATTAAGCAGGTATATTTGAGATAATTTATAATGTAAAGGTAAAATATTTATCTCTGCCAACAAACTATGTTTTGCTTAGACCTTCACATTTACAAGCATTACCACCAGGGAACACACCTATATATAACTAAAGTATTGTGAGGTCAATATCTTCAGATAAAACTCTTGGGAGAGACATATTACGTTCAGAGCACTGCTGAAGGAACTCAGTATGACAGCCAAGGATTTAGAGGCACAGACAACTTAAAGACTTCACGAACGCTGCACACACTAACCACAGGTAGGCCATGTTATAATATGCTATTCAAAACAGGACACAATTTCTTGGCATACCACATTGCAATTTTCATGAACAACTGAAACCAGATTTCTTTTAAACTATATGTTTTTCAGCCACTTTCTGAAAAAGACAATGGAAATACAAATTCAGTTCACTGAAAAACTATTAAAACATCTGAGATAAACAT
Organism: Pterocles gutturalis; assembly: GCF_000699245.1. NCBI lineage: Eukaryota > Metazoa > Chordata > Aves > Pterocliformes > Pteroclidae > Pterocles > Pterocles gutturalis. Next base: position 35,352 of record NW_010127760.1, on the reverse strand, counting down.
ACCGGTTTTCTGGCACCAAAATGTAGATTTTCCATCATTAAGTTTATTGAGGGAGTATATGCATTTGAAACTTACTCTAATGATAAACACATGTCAGACATATATGGAAGCCCGATATTACTTGAGTATATAGCAGATGATGGATGTAAAATAAATGGAAATCCTGGATGTTCAAATTTTTAGCAGGTATTTTGCCATATGGTACACAGAACAGTCACCTTTACGCTTAGAAGCTCTTGGACACCTTCTAGGCCATTATATTATTATTATTTGCTTCTGGCAGGCAGAATTTTCCTAATTTCAACCATTTCAACCATCATGCAGTTACTTGTGTTCCAAACCCAAGAAAAACTAGTCCATCACCCTTTAAATTTAATGCTGTTATACTTTCACCAAGTGACTAGTTACTTCATGTTTCCCATACTTCCTTTTTACCTAGTAATCTTGCCATAGAGGGGCAATATGTTGTAAACTTAGGCTCTCATTTTACCAAGCTGTAACTTTTTAATGTAGCTGGTCTTAGCAGCTACATTCATTGACATTCCAATAGATGAGATTTTTCTTTAAACAGAATTCCAATAATTCAAGAATATCTAGTTTTTCTTCTTCTACAATTACATTTTTAAAAGCTCAAGCAATAGTGCCTCCAGCACTTTTCAACTGATTTTCCAGTGTTAACAGACTGATGGGCTTCATATTGAGCTGAAAGAGCCCTCTTAATTCCGTAACCTTTTTTTTTTTTTTTAGTTTTTAGGTTTATAAATATCAATTTCTTAATTCTGTGTTTCAGCACTTTAAAGACTGATCTGGATAAGAAAAGGGGGAAGAAATTGGAATGGTTTTGTAATTTATTTTCACACGAAATATAATGAAAAACCAATAAGAGTTTAATTTATGAAAAGAGCAAAAGACAGTAGCAGCTGTTTTTAATTTTTAGAAATATCAGGAATGTCATATTTATTTTTCTATTTTGCAATGCAACTCTGAGTCATACTACAAAGCATATATACAGAAAGAGCTCTTCCAGTTAGTAATGTGTAAGTAGCTGTAAGTCTGTAACATAAGTGATTACAACTGTTTATATAGCATTAAAGACATCTTAACACTTTAAGTTCTCTAAGCAATCAAAATATGAAAGATTGAAAAATGAAAGATTCCAAGTCATGTATGTTCTACATTATATTCTCTCTCAATTATCTTCTGCACCAGCTCTATGGTGCTTCCCAAAATAAGATCAAGAAGAAATTAACTATAGCCACCTTTCCCTCAGTCGTACACCGATCTTGGTCTCTCTCTCTCTCACACCCCCCCACCCCCTCCCCCCCAAAAAAAAACCCAACCCAAAACACCCAACACAAAAAACTATTGGAAGGTAATACTTTTAAAACATCCTCCAGTAACCTTGGCTGAAATTGTTCAGTGGGTACCACTACTTAGAGGATTAGCAGACAGAGAGATAGCAAGACAGGGAAAACATTCTGCTTTCTCATTTGGTAGAGAATATCCTTCTCCCTGCCCCTTCATGTGGATCAGCTTTATAAACTGATTACTTTCCCTATGGATACATAAAAGATAGAATTAAAAGATTCTGTCTTTAGTACCCAAATTAATTAAGAGTCAATGAAAACTCTCACTATTAATATCTATCCTAAATTTGTAGCTTCTCTAATCTCATTTAATGTTTTCTGTTCATCATCATCATTCTGACTGGAGGCTTTAGCACATTACTAGTACCAAACTTTTATGACAATTGGAACTCCCATTCAAAAGGCTTCTTGGTGCTTCTCGGTTCCTGTAATACATTTGTGCTGTTACTCTCATGCACATATGTCCTACTCCATTACTCCTGCAAAGATGCTACCTTTCACTAATTATCTTGAAGACTTGGTGGAAGGAGGATATCTATTACATCTGTGATGACATTGTATGTCAGATATTCTTGTTTCCCTCCATTAATTTCTTTGGTTGAAGGATTGGCATGGAAGCATTCATAACTTACACCCTTTCTCTCTAGCTTAGTATTGGAGGTACGAATCAACTAGTATTGTACGCAGTCTGATTTACCTTCATTATTTATTGGATCAAGCTGTTATCTCCTTGGCCTATAAGAGACATCCTGAAAAGTAGCCACATGTTCCTTGTTGGTCATGTTACTGTCAATCACATGTTCCTCCATGCATATCATCTTCTCCCTGCTCTTAGTTTAAGTATTCCTTTATGAGCTTAAAAATTTTCAGTGCCAGCAGCCTGGCACGACTTTGGTTATGATGCAACTCATCTTTCCTGTCCTGCTTCCCCTTGACCCAAAAGTTCCCCAAACACCTAAATCTCTCCTTTCTGTACTATACTCTCATCTGAGCATTGACATTCTGGACCTCTACTTGCCCCCTGTGCACTGTATGCAAGTCTGAACAATATTCTAGAGAAGGATACCAAGGAGATTCTGGACATCAGTAACTTGGCCTTCCTTTATTCAAAAAAAAAAAAGAAAAAAGAAAAAAAAAGAAAAAAAGCCAAGCAAGCCACCATACCTTGAGAACCTCTTGTTACACTATATTTTTTTCTCGCATTTTCTTCAAGGAAAGCATAAAACCAAGATAACTTTTAACATTTTCCTTTTTTGTTCCCACAGGAGCTCATATCCAGTAAGATATTTATACACATCACTTAAATACTCATCTAAAATAGAAATGAAAGTTGAGCGTTGCTTCTCTTTCATGAGTGCCATGTTATAAATCTTTCTGGGACTGAAAAAATACAGCTGTGTGTGTGAAGCACCATTCATCACGACATCACTACCACAGGCATATCTGAGCTCACATTGCTCTTCCTCACCTACCTTTTTGTCCATTTATGCTCTTCCAAGTGTGTTTATTGTGTCACAATTACCTAGATGATCCAGGCCAAATACTGCTTACAAAAATGTGAACTGACTCCCTCTGAGCTTTATTGACAACAATATGCCTGCCCACATGCTGGTCTAAAAGACCAAATAAGTGAAATGAGCATATTCAAATAAAAAGTAATCACATGACTTTTGAGACTGAAACTTGCCTAAAACAGGAATACACTTTAATAATCTTGAACAATCAGTTCATCCAGGCAACAAAATTAAGTAATACAATTTCATAGGAATGCAAATGAGTGGTAGAAAGATCCCTGGACTGGCAATTTAAAATTTCACAGGAATCACCCTTTTTGTGTCAGAGATAAACATAGTATCTCTATGAAAAACTGCTGAAGTTACTAGCAGTTTATTTCAATACTGAATACTGAAGATTCTTTCCAGAATGGACTGAGTCCAAGCTGTAATTAAACTGAGATCATTGCAATTGCTACTCTGCTGTTGAAGATGATGATAACTTTGGTCTAGTCTATCTCCTTGCTTTTAAATGGTGATCCTACTAAAGCATGTGTGGCAGCCTAGTTTGAATGCAAAAGGGCTAATGGAGAAGAGATCTACAAATTGCCCCAGTTTTTTTGAGTGTGTGAGGGGGGAAGGAATGGCTAACCAAAAGTGGGAGGGCAATGGACTGAACATGGATGGCATTGATAGAAGCCTGAACTCTCCCACTGGAAACCTGGGAAGGGATTGATATCAGCTGGGCTAGCAGACAGATGGACAATTGTGTGGAGAAGTAGATTGGAGAAGAGTGGAGAAAGATTTGTCAAAAATTGACAGACTTAGTTTTATAGTGATATAAAACTTCAGAGGCAGCCATAGGAATGGATTCTAGGCTCTAAAATATAGAGGAGTTTATATAAAATACATGCTAAACAGTTTGCAGTTCCAGTGACCAAATTTGGAAGACGAGGAACCTTCAGGAAAAGAAAACAAAAACCAATCAGTCACACAGAGAAAGTATTTACACCTGAATGTGATATTCACCACTGAATGCAAAATTCTTCACTTTATCAGTAGTCTTAGGAAGACCACAGACATTCCTGTTTAATGTTAACATCTGGTGTTTGACATGGAAAATTCTCAGGAAACAGTGCCTTCATACATTCAGTGTAACGTCCATTCAAACAGAGTCAAAATACTCAGGAAAAAAATAATTCAACTCTGCAACACTGATTCCCAGCATCAAGCCAATTATTCTGGCCTGTTACAGGAAATTGTGCTCTTAAATCAATGCAAAAACATAAGATGTTGACAGATACAACTATTACACAGAGGAAAGTATATATGGTATCTGATATGCAAATGAACACCTTTTTTCCATACTGATATAAGAAAGGAACATAACACTTTAACATGTGGAAAATTATTATTTTACTATTCTGAGCATAAACACATTGTTGGAGAATGGATACATCTTTGTACGTACAAGGCAATACATTGATTCTGAAGCAAAAGTAAGTAAATTTGATAGAAAGGTTTCCAATAATTGATACTTGGAAAGAAGTGGGGGAGGCAGGGGTCGGGGAATGAGATAGAGACTGTTAAGAGTTCAGGCAGGTGATCATTAAGCTAGTAAATTATCACATTATTCTTACAATTATGCTCTGATTGTTCATACACTACTTCTAATTTAAGAAGAGTGTAACAACCAGAATTTAGATTTTTTAAAAAATAGAATGAAGTTTTTAATGGGTCCCTCAAAAACACCAGCCATTCAACCCCACACTGCCAACATCAAACCACAAAACAGCAAAGTGCAAAGAATTAATGATAAGGATATTATACAAAGTTGATGGACTATTACACAAAAGCCTGATTCATACAGTAGTCCTCTCCCTATGGTTTATGGACTGCAAACAAAATATTTTCATAAGTAAAGAATGTTAAAAATCCACAGAAGTAATTATCTAGTTATGCTGCTATTAAAGGCACTAACAACAGAAACAGAAGTTTTATATCAATAATAACATCTATCCTAATCAGAATGTTTTTGTAGTGAGTAGATTCTGCAGGGGGGCTTTGGAGGCAGGGGAGAAGGGAGGAGGTTGTGAAAAAATCCCCCAAAGCCCAAACGAAAGACAGCAACTATTCTGTGCTTGATCCAAAGCCTTTGAAGTTAATGGAAAGTCTTAAATTAAAATGATTTTGCATCAGGCCCCTTTTATGATTTAGTGCATTCCCTCAGAGTAAATCCATAGAGAATACAGAGGTTTTGTTTTTATATATTTTCCACTATAAAGTATATACTTAAAATAAATTAAGGCAAAGATCGCAAATGCACATTTAGTACGGTCAGCTGAAATAGAAACCTTTGTATTTCTCAAAGTTAGAAAATTCAGGTATGACTGTTCCTCCTTGGATGCAAATGTGTTTAATCAAAAGATCTATTTGATGCAGAAATGAAATTACATCTTCCTTTCTTTCCGTCACACAGCTAAAAAACATGAGCAGTACCAAGTTTAAAATTTCCTTAATAAATAAGTGTATTGATTAGAATGAATGTTATGCATTTATTGTTTGTATAACCATGTCTTGTATGTGTTAGTGTCTTGTAACCAACTGATACACTCTTGGGAACCTGATGCTCTGAATAATTAACTTACTGACTATTAATACCTCACAATTAGTAGCCTTTCATAAACTGCCTTCCACAGGTTGTTGGTGTGAAACACGTTTTTATTGTACATCTACAAAGGAGAACATAAAACAACACAAGCACTGTGACTATTCTATCCTTGATCTTTTTTTGTTTACCGATGAAAGAGAGGTCGTGGACTGACAGACTAATCTCAGGCCATCACCTGCATAATTTAAGAAAAAGGTGATATGAATCTGGGAAGAGCTACTTTGATAATGTGTTCTAAACACTCTTTTGAAAGAGATAAAGGTAATGCATAATCAGCCCTTTACTTCATCCTTTTTGTTCCTGTCTGTCCTGGGCAGAAATGCCTTTCTACCTCTTTCTCATGTCCTTGCCCAAGGACCTCATTACTTCCACACCAGAAATCCAGTGAATTCACAGAGAAGTTTGGGAGGTGAAACAGGGTCTTTTCACACGTGAAGCACTAGGACTCTCATTTGATAAATAACATAAAACCTTCTCTTATTACTGTTAGTATTTTAGCTGGTTCCTCAGTCCCAAATTCATTTGAGCCATATAGGTGAAGAGCCATAGATATTAAATCCACTCACTTCTGAAAAACCCTAGAACTTTAAATGTATAGCATAACAGCCTTTGGGCATCCATTAAAAATATCTGGACCTGAAGCTAGACAGCACTAATGTCATCCTTCCAAAATCATGTTATGTACAGCTGTCCTCATCAGGCAAAAAAAATGCTTCTAAGAGCTAGTAATGGCTTACATTTCTGGTCTAGAAGAAATTTTTAAACACACTTAGAAATTGTGGCAAGCTTTTCAGTAATCTTGAGAATCAAAGGGATGTGGCATGGCCCCAATAAACTCTGAAGATCGCAATACACTCAAAATTTGCTGTGGAGAATCCTCTTGCAGACAAGCATCTGCATGATTCAAACATGACAGTATTGGAGTAAGAGGTGAAAATACAAAACCTAGCAGGAAAAGGTGGTCTTTTTCTCTACGACCACAGATTAGAGCTTGGTGCAAAAAAAAAAGGAAAAAAATGCTACTAAGGTTATGTGAATATTGTATCTGGAAGCAAAAAACAGAGCGTGTACTTATTACCTGTGAATATTTGTTGGTACTTCTGCAAGTCAGAAGCATGTGCTCAATTCAAGCTCTGACAATAATGATTACTGGTACTAAATTCTTCACTTGAAGAAAAAGACAATAGTTCTTTGCAGCTTCAGTTTCAGCTCCTCCTCCCCAACCACAAATCTGAAAGTCGCTGAATTTTGAAGCACACAGACTTTATTGTTTAGAAAAATCAGGAAGTATCATGACCTAAGGCAAGATAGCAATCCAGATTGTTGCTTGTAGTAGAGTTCAGTTATGCTGGAGCAGAATTCTGTCATTCTCAGTGTCTAAAACACAGTGTTTTTTTTTTCCCCTCATGCCCTATATACCAAAGACTTATTGGAAGAAAAACTGAATGAGGTACTACAATAAGTTAGTCAATATCTGTTACCACTAGTGAAAAGGCAACAAAGCCAGCTGTGGCTATTGTGAAGGTGTTCACAGGTGGACCAATGTCCCCTCTTCTGGAGAAACAGCACAGATAATACAAAATTTCTCAAGTACTAGAAAAATATTAATTCATATTAACCTATCTATCCTACCTAGCTTAACGTAAATTACCTTAAATTTATGTTAGCAATAAGTTGAAGATAATAGCTAAGACCTTTGTCAATTCCCAAGTCAGTTTCCTGCATGTAATTAACAGCATTTTTAGGATTAGCTTCCAATTTATAACTGGTGTGCTGCAGCAAAACACTAATGAACCAAGCCTCCCGTAAGAGTTCAGGTACATATGCTGTAAGGAACACTTCAAAATGCTATCACAGCTGGACATACCAGTTTTAAAAAAACATTTTAAGACAACAGATCTGTGTCATATTTTTAAAATTTGATTAATGACTGGTAAATACATTTGTTGCAGACAACCGTGTGCAGGAAGTGCACAGAAACTTAGTCCACGCCTAGAAAATACAGGTTCAATTTTTCAACAGCTATAACTAAGCACCAACCTAGTTAAAGTTGCATGGCAACATTCATTACAATTTTTACAATAGAATTTATCACCCGTTGATAGCAATGGTGCCAACAGCAGCAATATTAAAACAGATTAGATATATTTCATCAGAGGTGCACAAAGAACTGTTCGCCTACTTACAGTAACATGGTAAGCTCTAAAACATTTTTATAAATTAGAAAAGGAAGAAGACTTGTGTCATGTGGGTGGTGACTCTTGCCAGTTCACTCTGCAACTATCATAAATTTGATTTGCTTGTTAGCAACCATCAGTATAGCAATATGGACAGTTAAATCATTAGAACTCAAGTTAGAGTGCCACTTGCTAAACACTTGGTACAATTTTATTGTACTTGACTGAAATCTATGCAAACTCTTTTTAGATAGGAAAGTATGCTTATATTGTTCTGAAAAATATATGGGGAAACATTAATGGAACATAAAATCTCAGTGGACAGAAGGAATTAAACAAATATCTTGTCTACATGTCCACTATGCGAAACTAATACTTCGCATTCCACAGTGAATTAAAAGCAGATTGCCTTTTATCAATGAAAACAAACCTATTCTGAAAATGAAAACAGCCACAGGATGTTTTCCTTAAAATATTTCGAAACTCAAGTAAATGAAAAGGTAAACAGTGTGGTCTGCATTTCATGTGACCTACAGAATATTGCTAGGGTTAGAAAATAATTTTTTTTGTATGTTTAATAACTAACTGGGGAAAAGAAGAAGTAATATATTAGAAAACTAACTTTTGTTAAATCACAGAAGGGGTACCTTCTTTAGTTGAGGACAAGCTATGGGCAATGAATAGCAACCAATTAAGGTATGATGGCTTAGCTGCTACTTGTGAACAGTACTGTAATAATTAATTGCACATGCTCTTCTACTGCAGTGAGGTTAAAAACCCTTTATGGCTTTAAAAAAACATCAGCAACCATCCATGAACTTGATTTGAAACATGAGACCCATTCACTACAAGGTGTGAGATTAGCGGACTTTCTTACCATTGAAAAACATGACCAGAAGCAGAAAGTAACAGAAATACCAATGGTTCTAAAAACCATAACAATTCCATTAAGAGATCTGTATTTGTTTTCAAGGATTACAGCTAAATGAAAGCATACTCTAAGTAAACATGGAAAGTGTACAGTCAGCCATGACTATGAATACATCAAAAATAATGGGACAAAATAAACTAGTGAGATTAATAATATTCCTTCTGTATTCTTGGCAATAAAATTGTCCTCTTAGAAAATAAAATTACAACCGTAAACCTGTAAACTCCTTTAAAATAATAGCACTAATTATTTAATTTTGGGTCTCCTATACTTTATATAACCAGCATAAGCCTGCTGCATTTGATTTGCCTACAGAACTAACAAAAAATCTTACTGTTTGAATTTGGCACCCCTCTTCAAGCATGAAATCCCTCTCCATGTGTCCTCGCACATCAGAATCTTCACTTCTGCACCACTTCTAACACTACAGTAACCAGTTTCTGACTAGCGTACCTTCAGCCTGGAAAATCTTGGTCAAATAAATTTAAAAGAAGAATGCTGTTTAGCTCCATGTCAATATATCTGTGACCTTTTCCTTACTCTCTTCTATCATTAAGAGAAGGAAAAGCAATAAGACACATCCACCCAAACACTGTTCCAGAAATACCACGTTCCTATGATTATTTTCCTATTAACTTGACTCTGTTCACCTGAAGCATGGAAATCCTGCTGCACACTATGTTAATAGCTCACCTATATCACACATGACTGTGCTTTGCAACACCACAGTTATATTCCAAACTAATGATGCCATTATAGGAGAAAATGACTGAATTCCACACTAAAACTTACCTTGTGGACTATAAACATTTCAGATTTCAGAATCCTTCAGTGGACCACCCATAGGGACTTAGGATAATGCGGAAAAAATTAGGATAATGTGGAGGAAGATATACAATTTCATATATTGACTTTTTTGATTCAGAATTGATTTCTGACATAATTTCTGCCACACATCACTTAAAATGGTACTTATCTCTGCTCTTCTTCACTCTTTATTGAGAGTTTCCTGTCTGCTCTCAACCTTGACTGCTTATTTCAACAAGGATCTTTTCACCTCTATATCTTCATTTCATCTCTTAGAGACACCACTAGCTAGACAGTTAATATTTAATAATGTACCATTAATAGGCTTCAGAAAAAACATTGCACTGAAATTAACAGGCCACAGGGGTGGTTCCACCTTTATTTCAGGCTAATGTTACGTTCTGTTCACATGTGGGAAATTCTCTCTGCATCTAAAAGTATTTAGAACTTCTTTCCAATTGTTATTGAAAGCTGAGATTATTTACACTAACTGAACCATGTGTATGTCCTACATAAACAAAACAAAGCTACTTATAATGACTCAAAACCTACTACTATTCTTCCTTGTATTCTATTCCAGTTACTAGGGATTAGCCCACCAGCCTAGATGACAAGCCACTTGTACTAAACAGCTGTACAGTTTTTTGTAGATATGTCCTAGTGGATATACTTCCTTAGAAAAGGAAGTACGGTCTACAATGAAGACACAATATAACATACAGAACACACTGTGTAAATGCACGTACTCCCACCCACATATGGACCTTTTTCTAAGCAGCACTCTCATACTCACAGAAGCAGGAGAAAGAAAACAAAAACCAACAAGCCTTACCTTTCTGCAGGCACTTTCAAAACTAATTTCTGTCCTAAGAGCAAGTCTGGTAACTTCATCTGGCTTTATTTCCTGTGGATGAAAGATATATTTACTCTTTATATGAACAGATTTTACAAAATCAGTTTCTAAGGTTCACCTTCCTCATAAACAAACTTCATGGCATCTCCCACTGATCTCTTAAAGGAAGAAAATCGGTTTGTTATAGAGACTGACTTCCAAAACATTACTTACACCTAATCTGACTGTATGTACTACTACTGAGGGCAACAGAGATTTTCAACAGCAAAGTATGTGGAAGGATGATTTTATTTACAGAAATGTTTAAAATGACTGTGGTGTTGTCCTACAAATAAATTTTGGAAGGTTTGAAATGCCCACTTACCTTAGACTCTGAAGTTACATCAGAATTTATGAACATATGTAAATTTAAAAGTTTAAGACAATTAAAATGAAACAGAGAAGAAAAAGAAGTCTCTTTTCAGTAAGAGACTGACTACACATGCAGTTTTTATTCCTAGACTTAAGCATTTCCATTGGCAGCTGAAATAGAGGAATGAAAATCCTGGACAAGGGGAGTTTGTTAGAAGTTGAGTATCTTATGAAACATGACCCCATGACAGATTTCTTGTTAATTTAAAATATATACTTTATATATGTTGTATCACAAAATGAGCTATTAAGCTTATTAATAGAATACACTGAACATCAGCCTTTTCCTCATAGGGCACAGCGTCAAATAAATCATGTTATATACCAGTTGTTTGCCAGGTGGCCGTTTTAAAAGCAGTTTAACTACTGTTATGCAGAGCTAAATAACTTCCACACATTCATAGTTCTGAAAAATCAAAAACTGTACAAAGAAATCTAGTTATTCTGACAGCTTTCATCTAGATCTAGCCTATATCACAGTGCTGGTGGCCTCAACACCTAAAGAAAATTATCTGTTTGCTGATTTTCTAAAACTCCAGGAAAGCAGATGACTTAAATCTAAAACACAGTAATTTTGCAACACTTGTGCTCAATAAAGAAGAAAAAAACCTAAACTGTAAGTGCCCCTTCAAAGTATTACAGTTTGAGAAAATAAGACATGTCCAGGTACTTAGGCTGCACTTGTACTTAACATTATGCTCAACTGATACTAACTGAAAACCCTTAAAAGCAACTACTGTGATTACTGGCTCAGAATAATTAATGTATTAGCAAAGATTCAAATACAAATCAAATTATGAGACATGACAACTCATAAGTATCTAGACAAAAATGTGCTGGGAAAGACTTCCGTATTCAATAAATAAATTATACTTGTTCCTTTTTCTCTTTTTCCGTACTTAATCATCCTTGATAAATATGCCAACACTTTAATTTAGTATCCTGCTCCATTTTTAAGCTTCCATATTCTACCCTGTTTCTGTTGTAAATCTGGAGCAGTCTGAGCACTTAGATGTAATTTCAGGAAGAAACAAGTAGCATACTTTCTTACACCTTGAGTTTCAAAACCTTACATTGTCCTTCCTTCTATATATTAGGTACCTTACAGAAAGCTTTCATTTTACCTTGATCTTTAAGGTGTTGCATAAATTGCATATGTCTTAAAATTATAAGCAGGCATTTAATAATGGGAATAAAGCAACAGAATGAAATTAAATTAATAACAACAATGAAAAAAAAGTTTCTGTGAATGTCAGCAGAGATTCCCGACAATGAGGTTTAGTCTGCAAAATCATCTCCCAAAGGTAATGGTGGAAGCCCAATCACTTGGACGACAGAATCCAGACTGGAAAAATAGTGGTGGATGTCGGAAACAATCTTCTACTGGCAGATAGACTTTTGGACAAACTAATAGAGATGGAAAAGACCTATGATTCAGTTTTCCATGACTTTCCAAAGCATTTCACAGATGGCGAGAGTAGGACACAAGGGTTATGTGACATGCTTGCTGTCACATAGTTGGTTAGGGGCTATGAGTGAAGCCGTGGAACCCAATACTACTCATTACATCAAGCTATTGCTTTATTAAATAAAAAAAATAAATTATATGATCTTCATCCCAAATAAAACTGGCTATTTCCTATCCCAGCAGCCTGGTTCAGAGGGGATGAAGGTAAACTTTAGCAATCCCTACACTAGAATGTCAAGGGTTTAATTTTTATATGACAATATTGCAGAATTCCCTTAATGCTGCACAATCATGCATAATAAGGGAGAAAGAATTACAGCTTGAAATGTGAAATCACGAATGGAGCTTCACTGAAATACTTAGTGTTCAGAATAAGGCCAAGAACCCCCTGTTAAGGGTTAAACCTCCAAATTTATAAACCATCTCCATCACTTCGATATAAGGCAAAACAAGCATGTTTGACTTATATAGTCTTCAGCAGCACCCTGGTTTTGTAAAAGCAGCCATGTAAGTCAAGTTACTGGAATAAACAGACCTTTCTTCTGTGTCTGTTGATGGTCAACAGCAGACAGGAAAGTAGAAAAAGGATATAGTGATATTTTTCCCAGCAGAGTTTTCTCAACTTTGAGATGCACATAGCTCAAGAACTGCTGACTCACAAAGAGAATGTTTGTACAGAGTGTCTATTATGAACTCTTCTTTTACTGATCATGTTAAGGGATGCTCCAAGTGGTTGCCACGTCCAGCATCTCCAGGATCTCATTGGACCAGTCCAGTGATTCTTCCTGACTCTTGTCTTCCAGATACTCTTGTCTTACAGGCACCCCATGCTCACAGGTCCCTCCTGAACACCCGCACAGGCCCTCTACCCACCTAACACCCCTTCCTGGACCCAGCGCCTCCCACTCCCTGCTAGTCCAATTTGACGTTTGCTACTGAATTACACATGCCAAAGAAACACACACACATTGGGTCAACCCACGCTGCCAGGTATGGTGAAAACAGAGACACTCTGCCCACCTCTGTCAGCACCAGGCACCACGGACATGAGCTGCAACCAGCAGTCCCAGTCCAGACGCTGCACGGAGAGCCTCATTTGCTTCACTCACCCCAGTCTCACCCGTGCCTGCACCCAACCCACACACTGTCCCTGTCCTCCCAGTTGGGAAAGGTGCTGCCCCTGTCCCTGTGGCTGGAGCTGCGGGCAGGGTTGCCAACCACTAGAGCAGGCTGCCCAGGGCCTCATCCAGCCTGAATGCCTCTAGGGATGGGGCAGAAAATCCTCATACTCACCTTGTAACTGATAAGAAGAGGAAACCAAGTCCAGACTGGCCTTCCCCAAAGCAATACCAGTGGTTTCTTAATGGCCTGATACTTAGTGATTGGAGACTTTTTGTCTTTGTCACTGGCTCTGCTAGCGCTTGTTCACCAGCTCTGTTTCTCTGTGTTTCTGTTCACCCCTTCCCCCTCCACTTATTACTCCCTTAATATTGAAAAGGTCCACAACCAAAGGCTCGTAATGAAGAATACTCTGATCACCTTCCACATGGCTTCACATTACAGCTGCTTTCTGAAATCACATTAATACTTGGTATCACTGAGATGTTCTGTTCTAAGTGAGGAGGGAATACAAAAGTTAAGGGGGAACCAGGTAACTATGCTACTTTGTGAAGTACGTGATCTACAATAATCCCAGATTAGGTAAATACAGACAAAGCCCCCCTACCAACCAACACACACATTCTCCTTCTCTCCTTGAAAATCATCTCTGACAAACATTTTAAATAACCTCCAAATACCTAAAAAAAAAAAAAAAAAAAACCAAAACCTTAAAAATAAGGTGTTAAAAGTACTGACTGCCTCTTAAGCGATGATGCAAAACAACTGTTGGGATCAACAGACCCTTGTTCAGTGCATGCTAACCATGTTTTCTCTTGTGGAAAAGAGACTACAATTACAGCAAGAGCTACCGACTTTGAGATACACTGCCAGCACTGATGGCACCAGTGCCCTAGCTGGCAAATGCTGGCACATTGATGGATAATGGGTGGTAAGCCACAAAGGGAATGTATTGTTTTATTTTCATTAGCAACTGTACCCCTATTTCAACTTCTGCCACGAAACCCTTTAAGAGACAGGGATGTGAGCATGGAAGGACTCTCTACAGGCTGATGTACACAACACAAAGCACAACGGTGTAGCTGTATTTGTCCTGGTGCCTGAGCTGAGCCGACAAGTGCCACAGGAGCAACCAAGATGAGACTGGAAGGAGGTGGTGAAGGTGACAGAGCAGCAGCAAGACGAGCCTGAGTCTCAGAGCAGGGATTTGCACAATTTTTCAGCAATTCTTAAAGCACGGGGATCAAGGCTCCTCCAAGTATTGGCTGCTTAAGTGGCTGCTCTGTGCTCCAGTGGGCAGCAGGGGAACATCAGGTGAACCAACCCGTCCCAGTTGGACCTTGTCATGGCTGCAGGCAGATGACAACCTTGGCCAGAGACTAAGCTGAATAAACAGGATGTGCAAAACTACTGGACATGACATAAGAAAACAGTTGGATGTGACAGATAATGTGAGAAGCTGACAGAATGGCTGGATTTCACAGATCGTTAAGGAACAGTTATGTGAAAAACAGAGAAGCTCCATGGAAAGCTAAAGAGGACTACAGTGCAGCCTTTGGCAGGGGGACATCTTGCAAGGCTGATGGTACAAAGTAACCACGCTGGTAATTGCAGACGAAGCCAAGACTGCCCATAAAGTCACACTGAAATACCAAAAGTGGGGGAAAAGTAATTATGGGTGTGCAAAGACTGGCCTGGGCTGGGAAAAGGGAGCACTGGGGCACAGAAGCGCTGTGGTGGCACGCAGTGGGGTAGCTGAGGGGCAGCCACGCAGGAGCTCACTTCACTACTTAGAGAAAGTTAGAACAACAAAGTTCGGGGTTTTTTTTTTTGTTTTGTTTTTTAAATTATTAACTTATTTAAATAAACAATAACTGCCTTACAGTCACTGTGTGACTATATCGAACAGAATTATGCCAAGCATAAACGGCATCTGAAAATACAATTTCATGCCAACATTGATATGGTTGCTCAGAAAACACTTTACACAAGTGACACTGAAGAAGATACAGTTTCTAACTTAACAGGCATGGAAATGTAATTTATTGAATAGCCTTTGGAAGACAGGAATGTCACAAAAAATAAAACTGTGGGATGAGGCTTTGACACATCTCAGAAACGCAAGATTATTCACATAAAATGTATTCCCAGCTATGCTGTCTAAGGCAGCTTTAGATGACTCAGGAAAAAAACAAGTTTGCCAGTAGTGGCCTGTGGAAGCAATTTAGGAGTCCTCACACTATTAAAAACTACTCCATCTCAATTTTGTTTTGACTAGTATTTTCCTTTTACCTTTACCATGCAATTAATTAATTTTCTTCATTATTTTTTCACATTTTCTTAGCCGTACAAGTGTTAAGCCTTTCCTTATGAAATCACCCCATGTACACCATATTTATAAGATTATTTTTTTCTTAAAATGGAGGAATTTCTATAAAAAATAAGTAATAGAGTCAGGGAACATACAAGTAGATAAGAGAACACTCATAAGAAAAATCAAATATTTCTGATGAAACCTCAACTGCAGTTTTTTACCCACTGTTGCACTTACACTTTTTAAAACTATCATAATTTTTACCCTTGAACAGGTGTTTGAGACTACTTTCTTGCAGTTTCTTATTTTTTTCCACAGCATTCAGTGTAATTTTGCTGTTTCCTGTAATTTTTCTAGGTTCTTTAGTAAGCAAAAAGGAACAGAAAAAAAACCCCAAACCTTATTTCAGAACAGGTCTTCAGCTTCTTTTTTTCTATAATTTAATGACTGCATGGCTTCCTATAATAACCAATTTGTTTCCCTAAGTCTGTAAAAGTTCAATATTTTAGTTATTCAGAGCAAAAGTTGTCTTTGACTCTTAGCATAGATATTACCATTGTGAAAGTACACAGAAACAGGATCATGCATTTACAAGCTGGGTATCTTCAAAGTAGTGAAATAAATCTGCCATGGTTCACCTGAAGCTTTATATGATTTTCAAAAAGAAACTAAATCCATTATAAGAGTACAAGTTCGTTTCAGCTATAAAGGCCCGTTTTCAAGAAATTCTGTACTCTTAATTGGTTACACTAAACTCATAATGAAGAAAAAGTGACACTTTTTACCCCTGACAGTCTACAAATCCAAATCCTTTGTTAGTAACTGTGACCCAAATTCATACACACACACACATACATGAGAATTTCTACAGATGTAAGATTCATGAGTGGACTACCATGACAAACTAAATGGCACTCTGCCTATGTAAAAATAAAATAAAACAAATCCACCCCCCAAGCCCCAGTTTTACCAGATGTGAAGCCAAGATGAATAGTCTTGCCAGGAGGGGAATTTGGATAAAATTAGTAAAGAGAACAGTAGGCTAGAAAATTTAAACTGTTAAGTAAAAATCTGATACTTTCTAGTTAAGCGTGGCTTAAGCTTATTAATAAGTTTATTAAACAGATGAGCACTACACTGAGATATCTGCTTTACTATAAAATCACTACGTAATTTTACCAAGAGACAAAATGAAGCACTTTTGAGTAGCTGGCTGCCTTCCTGCAGGTACTTAAAACTATTACCAAGTCACCCCTCAAGCCCCCCTTTGAGTAATTAAATGTCCTGAGCTTCATCTACCACAGAATGGAAATTTGTCCATATGTAAACTCTGTATTTTCTGCATTTGCTCTCATTTTTTAACAACAATTTTAAAAATAGAAATAAAATGGGATGCAGTATCTGTCTCGGTAATATAATACAGAAGAAGAGAACTCTCATTCTAGACAAAGAGCCTGTAGCCTTCCTTTTTCCTGGAAATTTCATCTTCCATTTGGCTTTACTTTTTTTCCTCAATGGAATTCAGGCAATCCAGGTCACTCTCATCTTTATTCATCACCTTTAAATTATGTAAAATCCTTCCAGAGAGGTCTACTGATTTGTCTCGAATATCTCTAACAGTAACCTGAAGTCAGGTAGCACTGTATTTGCTACTTGCTTGTGACTGCACCTTCTGCAGTAAAGCTGTTGACACCTAAAGACACCTAAGACTTTGTTTTAATGATTTCCTGCTGTTGTGGTTTAGAAAGGCCAGAGGGACAGTCCTTTATTAAACATCTGGTGGGCTGAGGCAGGGACAGGGAGGGTTTCACTCAGCACTTAGGGTCACAGGCAAGAAACCGACACGACTTGGGAAGAACAAAAAAACCCAATTAAATTTATTAACTATTTACCACAAGAAGCAAGATACTGAGAAACTACATCTTAGAAAGGCACTTCTCCCCCACCCTCCCCTTCTTCCCAAAGCCCAAAGGCTTTGTCCTGTACCTTCTCCCCCCTCCCTTCCCCCCCCGCCGGCGGCACAGGGGGGCAGGGAATGGGGAGGGTGCTCCCTTTCCTATTGCTCCTGTTCTCTGACCGAGTGTCTGTGTAGCTGTCTTTTCTCAAATGCTGCTTCCCTCTCTGCTGCAGGTCTGCATCGGCTCCCAGGAAAACAGACTCTCAGGCAAGCTGCGGCAGGGGCTTGGGCTATGGCAGGTCGGTTCGCAGAAGTAGGGCAGCTGGCTGGGCGGCCGAGTTGGTCTGCCTGAACCAGGCCCTGCCCGCGGCCGCGCCAACCCATTGTTCTGTGCCCCCTCTTAGATACGTTATTCGCAGAGGCGCCAATTGGCTCAGCCCTGGCCTGGGGTGGGTCCAGACTGGAGCTGTGGAGGCTTCCAGCAGTTTCTCACAGGGGCTAGGTTGGTGGTGCTCCTTCCCCCACTCCCCCACCCCCGGCTACTATAACCTTGGAGCCAGAGTTGGGGGTGAACCCTTCGCTGTCACTTACAGGAGCCACCACTGTAGCCCCTCCCTTGCTGCAGAGCAGACTGGGAGCTGGGGGAACTCTTAGCAGTTACTTACCAGGGCGGCACTGCAGCTCCTCCCTTGCTGCCAGCATAGCTGGAGTTCAGTGAAACCTTTAGCAGCTACTCACAGGAGCCAGTACTGTGGCCGCTCCCTGCTTCCAGACAAAACCCACCACACAAAACCACAACATTCACTGCTGCTCTCTTGACTGTGACAAGTAACCCTGAAAACCCGTTTATCTCCTCTGGCCAAATGACAAAATGAGCATGCCCGCATGATGCAAATTCAACATCTATTTTACTTGGTGCTAAGAAATAGATAATAATTAAAATGTTTAATTGCTAATTAACAAAAATATAAGATGATGGCTATATTAGCACTATTTTGAGACTAAAAATCCTGTTGCTATCAGCCTCTAGAAATCTCCGGATTTGCACCCATATATTTCTACTAAAAATGCAGCCTAATCTGAAAGTGTGGAAGGAAAAAACAGATTTTTTTTTCATAAGGAATTCAATCCTGCATTTCAATTCTAAGAAGACCTACCATTGCCTCCTGTTGCATCAGACTGCAAACAGATACTTTACATTACGCTTCGCATCTGTGGATGTGAAAGCATTATGCTACAGTTACCAAGAGTTTCAAACGACTGCTGAGGAGGATTGAGGTTTTCAACCCACAGGTGAGAATCCTGTAAGGGTCGGTAACAGTCCCACTAGTGGTGATCAATCACAGGGAGTCTAGGATGGCACCATTAGGGACAGCCTGGTCACAGATCTGAATTTGACTGATGCTCAGAAAATTAAGGTTTACAGACTGCCAAATCACTTGTTCAGAATATTATTGCCCTTCATGAGTGAAGTAAGTACCTAGATTTCTCCATGATAAAAGCTTTCCTGACTTTTTTTTTTTTTTTAAACAGACATTTGGAAAAAACCTGCACCCACCAATCCTCGAAGTGTCAGCTCACCTGCTGGCTCATGCAGCTGAAATGGGGATTCATTCTTGGGGTTCTTAGGTGACTCACACTTGGGACTCAGGGCAGATGGTGTGCTGGGAAACCTCAGCACTTCAGCTCCCCCAGTTTACAAATCTCCCTATACCACACAGAAAAGGGCCTTGCTATGCCTTCCAAGCCACACTCAGTTCATTCTAGATTTAAATAAAATGCAATTAAAAGCGTTTATTTGTAATATTCAAAACATACAGAGAAACAACTATAAAATGCTTAGTTAAAGAAATGAAATACAAAATATGCTTAATCTGCTCACACTAAGGTTAAAGATGTCTCTTGCCTTGCTCAGGTTGACTTGCCATTCTTCCTGGCAAGGTGACACTCAGGGTATTCAATGCTTGTGTGCATTTATCCCACAGCCTCCACCCTTCAGACAGAGAAAGTGAGGGATTCTATTCCGGAGCTACTGTCTTGTTTCTTTGGTGACTCACTGGCACCTCATTGGCACAAACCCTTGCTTTTTAAATTACAGATGGACAAAAAATATAAGTAGTGCAAACATATAAAGCTTATAAAAATACATAGTACTCTACTGGGTGCTAACGGAGACCATAAAATACAATAATTAACCACTGTGGGGTGAATGTGTTTGGGAAGATGCATTCACAATTTTTTAATCTAGTATAATGTAATATGCTGGCAAAATAAACACTGCGTATTGAGGCACAAGGGCACTCAATACAAACAAGTCAGATATATCGGCACATTACTAATGTATTCTGTTTTCCAAGTGAAAATGACACATCACATTACAATGTGGGTAGGAATGTCTTCCTTTCAGCAATAATTCGCATGTTGTGGGAACTTCTCATTATTAAACTGTTTTCATACTATCAGTCTTACAAATACTTACTAATATTATTTGAATAAATATTATTTTGGAAGTTTACACATTTTCAGGAATGACATCTTCTTTTAGTAAATTACTTCAAGAACTTACACTTTTGCTAAGCTTACAGCCAAAGTGGTAAGTCTGATAAAAGTTCAAAGTATGCAGATGTACAGATTTAGCTTTCCACAGAAGGCATGTTTTGCTGTAAATATCTGTGTCATAAAGAACAGACAACTACAGGAAAGCAAAACCACAACAAAAAAAGATTCCATAGATCTTTTTTTGTTCCACCAGTTTTCCCGGCAACCTGATTGCATGACTTGATTCTATATCATCACATACTGAAACAAGAGGTTTTATCCAGTAGAAATGAACACATTTTCTCTCTAATTGCAGACAAATTAAGTCAATTATAATTTAAATACATTCCCCCATGTCATTAGGGGTTAAGAGTATTATTATGTCCTACAGTAATTATAGTATTTTTCACTTATCAAATATCTGCATTCTGTATTACAAAGAAGGAAAACATAAAAAGAAAGGGTTCTACAGTTGCTAATTTTGTTAAAGTATATGCTAAAGAAAATTTTATGTATTTTTAATGATTTTGCATGTTTAATCACTTGCCTTACATTTTCAAAAGCTTTAGAGAATTTAATGCTGTTTTAACTTGCTGTTTATTTTAATATACGACTTCTCAAAATAAAAATAATCTTCCTTGAAATCATTAATTTTCAGCCTTGTTGGATTAATAACAACTTGGTCAGGAACACTACAGAACAGATTAAGAAAAAAATAGTAAAGTTACTTCTTATTTTAAAATAACATACTCAAAGAAGTCACTAGAGGAAATTATCAGAATAGAACTTCCCAAAACATTGAAAACTCTACCACCATCTCACTTTAGATGAATATATGGTATATGATTTTGATGGGAATTAACTATTACTAACCTGTTAAAAAAAAAAAAAAAGCACTCAGTTATAGTTAGTCACTAAGAATGCAAGAATGTACTTCAAGTGGAACTTGTCTAGCAATTGTTCTTTTTGTAAACTACACTGGTGTCAGGTTTTTGCTGGCACCAATTTTAAACATTACTAAATGTCTACAGTATTGCTGTCTCAGTTTAGATCCAAGTGAAATTCAATGTCAACTTGTGAGTTTTCATCTACTAAATTTCACACTACAAAATTTTATAGTTTTCTGTTTTGACTGTTCTCTGGAAAATTAAAGTTATTAATTTTATTATCAAATAAACCTACACAATATTCTATAAACACAGTTTTGTCCAAATGGTTACCTTCCTCTAGCTAAATATCATTATTCTGCTATGTTGTACAAGCTCTATTAAAAGCAGAGCATGCAGCTGAGGCAAAGACTAATTATTCATGCAGTTTAATAACAAAATAAAATGAAAAAACAGCTCCCTAAATCCTGAGTTAACATGGCTAGTTTGTTTAAGCTGTTGTAAAATACCCAAACTTTATTTGGCAAGTATAGGCTGCTCTTTTCTGCCACCTTTATAAACTAATTTAATATTTCAAGAAGTATGCAAGTCAAATGCCAGCAATTACATCAGTCTACAGAGATGAACACTGAACTTGGCATTTCATTTAGTCAATTAGATTAAATGAATTATTTAATTTTGGAGGTTCCCATCTGACTCAGTAGCCACATTCAGGAAGCAACAGGCACTGTTTTTCCATAGGATACACAAAAAGCTAGCAAATGTGTAACCTTGTGACAATTTCAGAAGTAGAAGTTATGAAAGTAAACTACAATTAAAAGCATTCAAAAGAAAAGCTACAAAAAAGGAAAAAAACCAGCTCACTGGACTATTCAGTACAGCAAGCATAATGATGCCAAAATTATCGTTATTTGAATATTCTTTTTCTTCAAACATATTTTCTGAATGTCAGTGCTCACTTGGATTGGTACAATCTGTAATTTCACTTTGTACTGGCAATTTGTTCCATGCTGCTTTTCTAATATTAAAATAACAACCGCATGCAATTTCAGGGTTAACATATTTCCACGCAGTCCTGTGTTGGCTGGAACTATCTTCAGTTTTGAATTACTATCCCTGGTATTCACAACCGTTGCCAGTATTGCTGGTTGCCAGATGAACTGTTTTTGTAAAAATTAAAGAAAAACAGCATTATGTGCCAGAAGGGGACGCTATGCACAACTAGCAGAAAGCCGCCTCTTTCTCAGTTTAGCCTCTTTTCTCCCAGCAGGAGCTTAAGCCAGCAAAACTCCCACCAAAGCAGACAGGAAAAGGATGTGCTATATTCTCACAATATTCCCAATGAAGACAGTTACTGACAAATGGGTGCAATCTAGCTAATAATCCCCACTTGCTAGATTCTTGTTTGAAACAGATACAGAAACAGAAACGAATAATGAAGACAGAAGAACCAAGAGAGATGCAGAAAGAGGTAGAAGAACGTGAATACACACAGCCATATATATACACAGCCTCTTTGTCTGCTTCCAGAAGGCATGAAAGAAAAAGAGTTCAAAGATTAGATATAATGGAGAAAGAAAGAATTTCCTTTTTCCATTCCCTTTCCCAGTATGTATTATCTCCAGGAAAAGTACTTCTGCTCCAGCCTTTTCTTAAAGCGCCATGAGGAAGAAAATAAATTACTTTTCGTCCTTTCTTAGAGATCTTGAAACTTATTCAAGACAAACCTCCTGTATCATTTGCCTGAGGTGAGGGGTAAAGGTTGAAAGAAGAGATCTGGCTACAAAACACAAAAAATATGATTTTTTTTTTTTCAGTTCCTTCAGATTTCCAAATGGCTGCTAAAAGCTCCTGAGCAAAATATTGGTATATAAAGTGCAAAATAATGCTCCAAGCCAGATACATGAATTGTGTAAAGCTCCAACATCATTAGTGTACCTTGTATCCTATGGAATCCTATTCCAATTTTGTTACACCTTCTGTAGATGCTATGCCATATCTCTGATCATCCTTGACAGTTTTCTTTATACTTTTACTAGTTGTGTGTTGTTGGGTTTTTTTTTTTTGGGGGGGTTTTGTGTTTTTTTTTTTAAATACAGTAATTAGAGTTATGCAGCATATGGTAAAACAGTGATTTACATAGGAACAGATTGTCTTCTATCTAAATAGCAATATAGCATTTTCACACAGTTATGGATGGTAACTCCAACATTCACCTCCTCACTGGTAATAGCCAATTTCAATCCAGTGAAAATGAGCAATTGGAACCATAATTCTCACCACTACCACATGCATTACTTTTCATTTATCACTATTGAATTTCTTTAGTAATTTTATTGCCATTAGTCAGTTTTGTAATATTATTCTGCAGTGTCTTAGTATCTTCACAATCTTGAAATTTTGCATCAAGCTCCTTCATTCATTCTCTTTTTCTGAGTAATTTCCAGCACTGATCACCACAGAACTCCACTGTTAGCTTTCCAACACTATGAAAGCTAACCATCTATTCCTCTCTTACACTTACTATGTTTAACTCTGTGACTAAAAGAATAAAATTCACATCCATGAACACGGTTTTTTTTGGTTTTTTTTTGTTTTTTAATAAAAAGACTAGAGGCTTTGACGAAAGCTGGACAACAGTTTTTTTCAAAATTTAAAATATACAAATTCAATCAACAGTATTCACTGTATGTATTTATTCCTTCAAAGAACTCCCACTGATTTGCAAGGTATGATTTTCATTTCCTAAAGGTACAATTATTCTGTTGCATCCTATTAATTCACATGTTCACTAAATCCATTCTTTAATAAAAGTGCCAATGTCCAGCACTTAAGTCATATTTACATTAGTATTACATTCCCAGAACAGACTTTATATATATTTTTTTTTTTTGTAAGCAGGAGGCAACCATGGGAGAAATTCGATTTTACACACAAAAGCATCAACTGGAATAAGAAGTCATAGCAGCTGCAGTCACCATTCTGAATTAATTAGTTTCCAAGTGACTATAAAGATATTTACAGTAGGTCTCCAATTTCTTTTTTTCTCCCCTCTCAACCTATCCAATTAGAAGAGTTAAGAATAAACCCCTTACTACTTTATTCAAGAATAATTTCTTTTTTAGATGTGAAGAACAAAAGACTTAAATTCTGTTGGGAAATTTCTTCAGAAGAAAGAGTCCGAAAAAGAACAGTTGATTAAGGATATTGAGACCGTTTAATATTGATCCACCATTCTAAGCAGATAAACTGTTTACTGGAGATATTCTTAGCTTCTCCAGAATAAATTAAGTACAAAGACCAGCTAGTATACACCAATACATTAATTAGAACTGTCTCAGAGATCTCATAAGGACCATCTTATTTGGCAACTATTAGTACACCTTTACCATGGATGGTAAAGAAAAGGTCTGCAGTGCTTACAGAAACATTCTTTTCTATCTCATGTTCAGATGAATTATGGAGAAGGTTAACAAAGAGGCCCAAGTTGGTGTATTAAAGTCAAGTACATGTTGAGATGATGAAAGAAGTCAACAACAACAACAAAAAAATCTGTTTGGATTATACATAAATATTTTCAAAATGAGCACAGAAACATGCTGACACTTCTGTCGCTATTTTGAATAATAATAACAATAAGTGTTTTTGGTCTGCTGTCACTACTCAATTCTCAAATAAATTAAGGCATGTGGGTTGAATTAATTTGTTTTTCATACTACTGCAAAGGTTGCCTCTTTATTAAAATAAACAATAAAAATACTTATGCAGAATTCAGAAAGGAGATAGAGTCTCATCTGCAAGCCATATTTTTTCAAAAAGTGAAAATAGCTTATTTTGCATCCTTACAAAAAAACAAGATAGTAAAATCCTTACGCAAGGCTCAAGAGAAAAAAAAGCTTCATCTGCAGGCCATATTTTTAAGATACTTGACAACCTTTACTTAGAACCTACTTTAGTATTTTCCTTAAGTTGTCTCAAGTCCAACAAAAAGCTGCCTTTGTGATGTTTTTCACTTTGTAACTAGGAATCTAGTGCATAAAAAAAGAGCACATGATAACTGCTTCTATTTAAGGATCTTGTCAACGGTGAAGTCTTGAAAATTAAGCTGGTGATGTTTTTACTGACTTTTATATTTAAGAAATGCAGCCCACCTTCTTTTATGCAATCCAAAGCAGTATTTGGTGTAAAAATAATCATTCATTCTGTTATCAAAATGAAATAAAACAGTAGGAATGGCTGTCAGTTGTTTTCTCATTCCAAATTAAAATTGTATAGTACAAGATTCCTCCCCACATTTTCCTCTCAGTTTCTCGTACAATTCTAAAAATTCTTCTATGATTGCTATCTCCAGCTTTCTCATGCTGAGATTGCTAAGCTTGCTTAGTTAAGATATTTTGACCCCCGCAAAAGAAGCAAACAGGAGATTGACTTAGGAAAGCAGTTCTATTATATATGGGGTTTCAGGAATGTAAATGGAAGCAATACATCTATGAAAATAATATGAAATGCCATGAAGATTAAGAATAGAACACAGTCTGTGCATATACCAAGTTGCCTTCTCACTATTATAAGAATCACGCCAGGAGAAGGTGGTACATAGGAATATTCAGGGAAAGTGGATATAATGAGGAGACACAGTGATGTACTCTCCTGAAAAGGTGATCCTCCCTCATTCTTATTAATCAAGAATATCAAAAGCCGAGCCTCCTACCTTATAAACACTGAGAAAGGCATCCCAACAGACATTCATTCAGCTTATCACATCTTATGCATACTTTTACTTCTCCTGAGCAATGAAGACCAAAACATTTGTGTTTTGATAAAAAAGTTGTCATCATTCATTTCTAAGGATAAGCACATGTACATACTGGTAGACAGACATAAGTGAAATTTCCATGTAGTAAATTCCACTTGGAAGCAACATCCTGCTCTTGACTGGAGACCAATTACATACACCAGCATTCGCTCCAGGAATAATTTATATTTCTCTGAAAGTGTAACAATGTCTTTGCTCATTATTTCAATGTTAAGGTAGCGTTTTTAATTTCAGAAAAAGAAGGAAACAAGTTTTTTCAAGAATTTATTTAGTATCAAAAGGCATACTTCTGAAACAAATATTTCTGAAACAAAATACTCACGAATTACTGAGGGATGATCTCCTACAGAGATGTCACAGAAGAGGAATTCCATGGAACTTAATTAGAAAGAAGTAAAAGGTATCAGTGGGCACATCCAGCCACCTGTCACAATAGGCTGGTAAGACGAACTGGAGAGAGAGCACACTGTAAAAGTGAAAAAGACAAAACCCTAACCTTGAAGTTATAGCAATCAACCCTTTCTCCCCTCTAATCCAATGCCTAAGATGCCTTAATATTCAGATGGAAAGGATGATAAAATGCTATGCTGCAACCAATTAAATGTAGAAATACATGATGCTTTCTTCCCCACCTCCAGTCTTGAGATGCTGATTATCATACAAGTATCTTTGCCATTTTTGCATGGAAAAATGTACTACAGACCACTTGTTTACATCTTTTCTGAAACAGGTCTATTTACTTGTAGTACCAGTTTAGTAACACAAACTAGCACAGAGCAGAATATCCATAAATTTATCAATTAAAGCAGTATTAAATTCCACTGTCCAGACAAGCAGAGGTATGGTACTGCCCCACACTGTATATTCTCAAGCACTTGATCTAGCTGCCTATATTCAACCCTGTTTATAATGCTCTTCCACACACTCTTTGGAAGGTAAATCTACAGTATAGCACAGTTATTCATGTATATCAAAACCTACTCATGCAACTCTACTGACTTATTCCCAAAGCTATTTTTTATAGAGAAAAATAACAACTGACTGCATGGCATAGTTTTCACTCCTAACTAAAGCTAAAATATTTTATTGTACATCTACAGTTTTACTAACTTAAATCCCTCCTAGTTATGTTGGTGTAAATATAGACTTCTGTAGGCTGGAAGAGACCTCCAGATCTAGTGCAAACTTCTGCCCAAAGCAGCTCTAGACAGAGGAGGCTGTTCAGGGCCACTGAGATTTGAGCATCTCCAAGGACTGAGAACCCACACCTTTTCTTTGCTACCTCTTTCAGCATTTTATCAACACAATGGCGAATACACACCCTCCTCCCCCACAGCAAGTCAGAGTTCTCTGGGACACATTTTACAACTATTGCCCACCATCCTTCCCCTGGACACCTCTGAAGAAAGAATGGCTCCATCTTCCTAGATCACCCTAGGTAGCTACAGACAGTAATAAGGTTTGCCCTTAGCCTTTTTTCATTAAGGATGAACAAACAGTTCTCTGACCTTGTGCATCATATGCTCCAGCCCCTAACCAGCTTGGTGGCCCTCTGCTGGACTTGCCCCAGCATGTCCATTTCTTTCCTGTATTGGGAAGCCGACAACTGGACACAGCATTCCAGCTGCAGTCCTGCCACAACCAAACAGAGGGGAAGGACCACTGCTCTGGACCTGCCAGCTACACTTACGTAGCCTACAATGCAGCTGAAGTTCCTTTCCA
Source organism: Pterocles gutturalis (assembly GCF_000699245.1). Taxonomy (NCBI): domain Eukaryota; kingdom Metazoa; phylum Chordata; class Aves; order Pterocliformes; family Pteroclidae; genus Pterocles; species Pterocles gutturalis. The sequence continues at coordinate 7,881 of NW_010127760.1, read as the reverse complement.
CAGGGGCACTTTCTTCCCTTATGTTCAACTTCTTGTCCATCAGGACACCCAGGACTTTTTCCACAAAGATGATTTCCAGCCAACTGGTCCCCAGTCTGGACTGTTACATGGAACAATTCCATCCCAGATACAAAACTATGCATTTGCTTTTCTTCAACTACACGTAGTTCCTCTCAGTTCACTTTTCTACCCTGTACAAATCCCTCCGAATAGCAGCCCTGCCCTCAGGGATATCATCCATGTCCCGCAGTTTGGTATCATCCATAAACCTGCAGACAATGCACCCCATATCATCACTTAAGGCATTACTAACACACTAAACAGTACTGGCACTAGTACAGACCCCTAAGGGACACCACCTGTAACCATCAAACAGTTGGATGTTCTACCACTGATTATTACCCTTTGAACCCGACAGATTAACAGTTTTTCACCCACTCTTATTGCCCAGTTGTCCACTTCATCTCTTTTCACAGAATCACAGAACTGCAGAGTTTGGAAGGGAACCTTGGGAGTACTATTCCAGCTAGAGCTTGGATCTCCAGTCCAACACCCCTGCTCAAGTGAGGCAACTAGCAAACATTCCTTGGGACAATATCCTGACAGATTTTGAGCATTTCCAAGGATTTAGACTTCACAAACATTCTGGGCAACTTGTTCTAATGATTAATCACTCTTAGAGTGAAAAAGTTTTCTCTCAACTTTAAAAGGAGTTTCCTGTATTTCAGTTTGTGCCATTGTGTCTTGTCCAATCTGCACACAATACTAGGTCCATCAGGTATTTATACATCAATAAATAAGTGATAATAAATAAATTATAAGATCCCCCTGAGACTTCTCAAGGCTGAACAGTCCCAGCTCTCCCACCTGCTCCTTGATGCCCTAGTCCCACAGTCATCCTCACGGCCTTTGACTTCATGTGATCCAGGACATCCATGGCACTCTTGCACTGGGGAACCCAGAACTGGACCAAGCACTTCAGATGAGATGACTCTCACCAGGTCTGAGTAGAAGGAACACCTCCCTCCATCTACTGGCAACGGCTTTCCTCACCGCAGAAGGCTACCAGGTTAGTCAAATGGGATTTCCCCACTGTAAATCTATGCTGACTATGCCCAATCAGCTGCTTGAACTTTCTATGTTTGCAAACGGTTTTCAGTATTATCAGCTCTGCTCATCACCTGCAGTAGCCCTCATTTTCCATCTGGCCTTTCCTGAAGACAGGAGTGACATTTGCTTCTTCCCAGGGATCTCCACCCCACCCCCTCCAAGTCAGTCTCGCCAGGACCTCTCAAAAATGACTGAGAGTGGTAACAATGGCCAGCTTCCTCATCAACTATGGGTGCATTCCAACAGGTCCCACGGACTCGTCTATGTCCACTTTGTACAAATGTTCCCTAACCTGATCCTCCTCCACCAATGGTAAGTCTTCCTTGGTCTGGACTTTCCCACTGGTTTCAGGGATCCAGGGTTCCTTCAGGCTGCTCTTACCAGTAAAGCCTGCAATGAAGAATGATTGATTACCTCGGCCTTTTTCATGTCCTGTATCAGAAATCTCCTGTCCATTCATCAGTGGGCTCACATTTTCCCCTCATCTTCCTTGCTGATACTTGATACTCCTGCAAAAGCCCTTTGTGTTGCCCTTCATGTCCCTTGACATATTCAACTACAGGTATACCCTTGGATAGTGTCTCTATATCCCTCCCAGGCCCTCTGTTTCCACCTTCTATGCTTCCCTTTTACACTGGAGTTGGTCATGATCTCTTTGTTCATCCTGCAGGCCTTCTGCTGCCTCTGCTTGACTTCCTTTCTGTTGCAATGGTTCAGTCTTCAGGTTCGAGGTGGTAATACCTGAAAAACCAGCCTCTCCTGGACTCCCCTCCAGGACTGTGTCCCCATAGGATTCTTCCAAGCAACTGCCCAAGAAGGCCAAATTCTGCTCTCCTCAAGTCCAGGGTTGAGATCCTCGTTAGCTCTTTGTTCCCTTCTCTCAGGAGTCTGAATACCACCATCGCAGAGTCACTGTTAGTAATGCTGCCCCGACCTTTGTCTTGTTGATCCATTCTTCTTTCTTTCTTTCCATAACAGGTCCAGCAGAGCATCTTCTGTTATTAGCTTCTCAGTCACCTGGGTTAGAGGGTTATTATCAGCACCCTCCCAAAAATATCCTGGATTGCCTGACAGCTGTGGTTTATATTGCTGCAGCAGTTAGTGGGGCCCTTCAAGTCTCCAAGAGGCTGTGGACATGAGGCTTCTTTTCATTGTCCAAAGAAGGCCTCACCTATGCCCTGGGGAGCATGTGCATGGCCATGGGGGAAAGCTGGTGGTGGGGAAAGTGAAGCCAGCGTGGGGTGAGGAGGCTCTGGCCAGCGCTGGTGACAGTGCTGCTGGGGGACAGTGTGTGCAGCCGTGCCACCCTTAATGTGCTCAGTACTTCCACTCTCGGAAGCTAAGCAGGGATGGGCACAGTTAGTACTAGTCTTTATCTGTGTGTCAGAAATAGTGTGGCCAGCAGGACAAGCGACGTGATTGTGCCCCTGTAGTTGGCACTGGTGCAGCTCTACCTTGAATACCGTGGTCAGTTTTGGACCCCTCACTACAAGAAAGACATTGAGGTGCTGAAGTATGTCCAAAGAAGAGCAACGAAGCTGGCGAGGGGTCTAGAGCACAAGAGGAGGGGCTGAGGGAAATGGGTGTTTAGCCTGCAGAAAAGGAGTCTCCGGGGAGACCTTATTGTTTTCTACAACTATCTGAAAGTAGGTTCTAGCAAGGTGGGTGTCAGGCTCTTCTCCCAAGCAGCAAGTGATAGAGTGAGAGGAAATGGCCTCAGGTTGGGCCAGGGGAGATTTAGATTGGATATTAGGAAAAATTTTAACCAAAAGGTTTATCAAGCATTGGAATAGGCTGTCCAGGGAAGTGGTTAAGTCACCATCCCTGGAAGTATTTACAAGACATGTAGATGTGGCACTTAGGGACATGGTTGTAGTGGTGGACTTGGCAGTGTTATGTTTATGGTTGGACTTGATGATCTTGAGGTTCTTTTCCAACCTAAATGATTCTATAATTCTATTATCTCTTTCTGATCAGGCAGTGTGTAGCAGATAGTCGCAATAATACTGCCCATGTTGGTCTGTCTGGTAATGCTGACTGTTAATGCTCTTAACTGTCTCATTTTCTATCAAAAGCCAGAGTTCTATGAAATCCACTCTCACATAAAAGGCTATCTTCCCTCCTTGTCTTCCCAGCTCTAGATTGGCTATAAAGAGATTATGGGGGATTGTGTCACAGGCTTTGCTAAAGTCAAGGTGTACAATGTCTGTTGCCTCCTTCTTGTCCATACAGCCAGTCATCTTATCACAGAAGGTTATCAAGTCAGTCAGGCACAATTCACCCTTGGTAAATCCATTCTGGCTATGTCCAGTTATTTATCTGTCCTTCCTGTTCCTTGAATTAGCTTCCAGAAAGACTTGCTCCATAACCTTCCCAGAGAGTGAGACTGACCAGCCTGTATTTGCTCAGTTCCTCTTTCTTCTAGTTCAGCATTATGTCTATCCACCAGTCAAAGCACCAAGTTTCTTGCTTTACTGCAGAGAAATGCATCATGCAGAGATAACAAGTCAATACACTTGCCAAAGCAAGGATCTGCATTGCTCTACTGAAGGAGGGCTGAATGACTTCTGTATTCTACCTCTTCTACCTCTCTGAAATGGTCTAAGTAGCATCTGACCCATACCATTTTGAAAACTGGGCCACCCCTGCCACTGTCTTTTTTTTTGAGAAGCATCAAGGACCCTTCCTAAGCCGGTTACACTAGAGTTTAAGAGCTTCCTATTAGCCTTTCAAAAACCTTTGAAGGTTAAAGATTCTATAACATCAACACAAAAGTCTGCTATCTATTATGAAAAAAATATGCAAGACTGTTGTTGGAAACATATGCTAGGAGAAACAAAAAGCAAAACCAAAAAAAGTGCATTAGTCCTCACTTTTAAGACAATTCTACAGTGAGATGTTAACTGAAACTAAGGGTACAGAAGATTAAAGCATTAACAGAAGAAGAAACCTTTACTGTTACAGGAAAACTATAAGGCTTTTTGAAAAAGCCTGGTATTTCCGGATACAAAAATTCCACGCAAAAAGACCAATTAAAAGAAAGACCTATCAAGCTCCTCATACTGACCTACTCTAAAGTCATCAGTTACCCAGTCCTGAGCAAAAGCCTTTTCTCACCCATATTACTATTACTTTAATGAAATTGGATATTTTTCCAATCATCCAATCATCATTACATCATCTTTCCAAGGCCAAAGACTGTAAAAACACCATTCAGACAGAAGTTCTACCTTTACAAAATGATCTGGCTTTCAAAAGTTTGACAGTAATACTGGAGTTCATACTTAACTCTGCTTCTGGTCATAGCTTGCTAAAATATGAAGCTGAGATAAAAGAACTCAAAGCATTATTTTTTCCTGTGTCTCTTCTACTATACTCATTATTCCACAATAAATATTGTGTTTTAAGTCTATTGAAACAAATACATTGTATTGACTTATCTGCTTCTCCAGTGACAATTTTCAGGATGTGAATGTGCATTTCCAAGCCATGTAAAAATGGCTGTAACCAACTGCTACTCATTCCCAATAAATGGAAGATGTTTTTCCTTCCAGCACTGCAATAGTCTTTGTTTTGTATCTCATTAATGGGCACCCTCCAACCACAATATTGCTATAGCAACACCTACCATTATACCAAGGCTTTCTTTGTAAGATACTACTCCTAAATACACAGTAAAGCAGTTACATAAAGTTCTGTTAAGACCTAATTTCAGACAAGAGATTTAAACAATTCAAGATAAGCTACACTTCACTGAGGAAGCACTAGACAACTGACTATTTTCATGTAAAGAAGCTTTTCAAAATATCCACCTTCCTAAATAGTGTAAGAAGTACTTTATGATGGATAATTAATCCATTTTGACAGTATTATCAAGCCTGACAAGCCAGTAAAAAATTCCTGTAAGCATACACAATTTTATATTTTAAAAAAGTAATACCGTAGTAGAAGGACTAGAAAGAATCATACTGTTCTTTTTTCCCATCTTCCATGAATCATTAAATAAATATTTTATACAGTTTTGGCAAAACAAAATATGAAAAACTCAAAAAACAGTGTACTATTCCAATAACTTTGAGACTCCTGCAAACAATTAACCCAGTTCCTGCATCCACGCATCTGGAATTTTTGACTGCTCTCATTTCCCACAATGTTTACTTCTGATTGTTGTGCTTGAGAGGTTATTAATTGTATTTGCCAATCAAGTTATTTTTAATCTCCAGTTCTAAAAATGAAAGCATATAGAATCAAAAAATTGACTGTCATTCCAACAATAACACTACTCTTTCTGCAAATTCAAATTAAAAAAAGCTTAACAGAGCCCAGCACCAACATTTCTTCGGTTTTTCAATATTTGCCTAACTTTGCATGTTTTGAGTACGTATAGGATATAAAAAAACCCAGATGCAGACACAGTATTTGACCTGAAAAGTAAGTATCTAATTATGTCCCATTCCTAGGGGACAGTAGGTTTATACTGAAATTATGTCAGCAGTGTCTGTTGAGAGTCTACTTGCAGACAGGAAAAAAGCATCCCCAAGAGTTCGTAAAAAGCATTTTCTCCTTCCTGTAATATCAGACTGTAAATAGTCAAGATCCACACTAGAAAGAGAAGTTAAGATCTTGTAACTGGAAGTTCAAATTTGTCTCATTCAGGACAGCAGCTCTTACACGTCCTGCTGAGCTGCAGGCAGTCAGCCTCTAACAACAGATGCACCATCAGGCAACTGACTTTTTTTTTTTTCCTGTTACATACTGGATGAAAGATAACAGTTGCTCCATGAAGTGGCAGCAGCACTATAGAAACACTGTGCTGATCAAGAAACAGATTCCCCAAGTAAATGAACTAGTACAAAAGGTTTGTGGGCTTAGATGCAGCTGAATGCAGAAATGTCGTTCTTAAGAAGGCAAAGAATTCTCCCTTATTGAGATTTCAACCCCTAAGATATTTTTTTTTTTCTGAGTAAGAGAAACTTTAAGCCATCAAATTAAAAACTGCAGTAAGACAGACAACTGTGTCAAGATCCCAGAATTTCACACTCTTTTCTCTGATCTTGAAACAGATTCCATGTGAAATAGAATCCCCTTCTCGTGCCTTCTGAGTCATCAGGATACATGAAGTCCTTTACAAAAGAACCCTGTTCACGACAGCAGTTCCCCGAGGCTTTTGGGTTTTTTTTCTGGATATGTGGTAGGGAAAAGGTGGTCTGAGTTTGTTCTTGACTGATGGAAGAAGAATGCACAGTTAGAAAGACTTGCTGTCTCTGGCAACTACAAAAAATCTTAGGAAAAAGAATATACTATTTTCCTTTTCTTTAAAGATGTATTTTCTTCAATCTATGGCAACCCTTCATGTCTTTGTCCAAGAAATAAAGAAGTTCTGTAAGTTATAAGTAGACATCTTAAGAAATCTTTTAATCTGAAAATACACATGCTGTAAGACTCCGGTGTAACATCCACTTTCTGGCTCCAAACCACTTCAGCTGGTGCAACTATTTTTGGTTTTTGTCTTTTCAACTGAGTTTCTCTTTGCAGCTTGCTATACTTCTCAAGTCTAAACATTCAGTGAGAGAAGCCAGGCATTTTTTCTATACATAAAACACGTAAATATAAGTTTATGAACCATTTCTGTATATTATATGGAAAATGACCAATTCCTATATTGTGCACACAGACATTCCATCAGTTTTGAAAGGATTTGCATCTCCTCTGACAAGTGGTTGGGATCCACACACTGAAACTGTTAGAATAGTCTGGATAATACAAGCCTGCTCTAAGTCGCAGCTTCGTAGATCACTTACCAATTTACCTTATTAACCATTTCTATTCTGTGCATTCTTTCCTAAAAGTTCTAAAATGTCCATCCAGGTTATATGAATAGTTCTTTATGAAATGCTGTGATCAATAACTTAAAAGGTTGCTGGGAGTGAAGTTTCACCAATATAAAATCTCCCACTGTTTCAAAATCAATGATTTTTGTGAAAGCTGTCGTTACCCTTCTGTGCTGCAAGAGGAATACTTCTATGCCAACACGAAAAAGCTCTTTTAGTCTAGAAATCAGTGGTGAAAAAATATGTAAACAAGCAGTGCCTTTCAGGCTATGATTCATAAGAAACAGGAATTTTTCTTTCTTCTAAAAAACAAAAACACCGTAAAGATAGTAAGTGTCCATTCACTTTTGGACACTAAAATAACTCCAAGAAAACCAACCTTTTTGCCATAAAAATATTACTAATATAAAGGTATTTTTTTAACAATAAAGACCACTTACAGCACAATTTCAGATAACTGAGTGCGTTTGCTAGCTATTTGCCTGAGAAGCAGGAGAGCTTCTCCGCTTTCTCAACTGCTCACTTTGAAGACTCCTCCCTTTCTAAAAACTATTTCAAAGCAAAATTTGTTTGCCTTCAGCTTTTCACATTACAAATCTATCCTCCCTTGACAATTGCTCTTAAAAGTTAACACTTACAAATCCTGCACTCATCAACATCAACTGAAGAAACAGCTTTAATGTACTTGGCCTATACAGCCCCTGAGTGCAGTTATCTTTTAAGATGTCTGCATGAGTCAATCCTGGAAGGAAAAGCACGATGTGGACAAAGTGAACACTGCTGGGACATGTGTGCAGAATGGATCTTGCAGTGAAGCCCCATAAAACATAGGTCTGTGGGCTCAATGATACTATACCTGATCACTTGATACATATTCTTACAAATTGACAGATGTTTCTGGAATCCTCGTCATCAAAGAATCACAGAATGTTAGAGATTG
>NW_010127759.1:0-1872 GCF_000699245.1 Pterocles gutturalis | reverse complement strand
CCCCGCTCCCCTTCGCCTCTCTCCCTGTATTTTCCTGCCTTTTACTGAAAACGAAATTAGTTTTTTGTTTTTTGTTTTTTTTTTAATTCTTCCACATAGGTGATTTTAATAGCTTTGTCAATCATGTTATAGGAGGAACATTTTATACAGTTTTAGATGTAATGTACTTTAACCATAAATCGTTTAAACCTATTCTTAGTTTTGCATATTCAATTATTCTCTTATATATAACCCGCACAGCAAAAAGCCCGAAGACTGAATTATTTTACCATATCTAAACCCAACTCTTCTGCCTAGTGAACTTGTTTTAACTTTGTCTGTATAACCAGACGTGAAGTTTAACTCAAAGTAAACTAAACCGCCAAATCGATAAACCACGAACGGCAAAAATTCTACCCTTCCGGTGTTTGGGTGGTTTGGTTTTAGTGGGGTGGGTTTTTTGAGGGTTTTTGTTTTTGGGGTTTTTGGGGGGGTTTTTTGGACATTCGCAGAGGGGATTGCGTTTCTTTGATAGGCGGGCTGAGAATATCCTAAACTTATTTTAATATGTCCGAGATTGGGTCAATTTAATCCCCTTGTGTTGAAAGTACAGGTATTCCTACTATTCTAGGCACAACGCCATGGAGTCGCTAAACTGTGAGGGGAGGAGGGAAGCCTCGTTAAAAGGAGCTCATTTAGAGAGTCGTAATATTTCTCTTTTAAACGCTTCCCCTAGTATTTCTGTTGTTTTGACTCGTACAGACGTTTATTTGCCTTTTTTTCCTTGACTGCCCCAATCTGCCTGTTCCATCAGTCGTGCTCAGCGATACAGGATCGTCTCGCTGGGATTTTTTTCTTCCGTATTGTCAGTAAATGTGATTTTCAATAGCTATGACCCTTAAAGAAAAGGCACGTAACAAGGTTGCACCAGATGTATATGCGTACGTACACAGACACACACACAGACACTTCTCTTCGGTCATGATGTGATCTATAGTGTGTATAGATATGTATGAGTACGTGTACATATGATGATGGAGAAGGCATCTCAAGAACAGTTCAACAGGTACTCAGCTTATTCTGCATATTTAAAGATACGCCTATTAATATTTTAAATTACATATAGGATCACGCTTGTCTGGAGGTAACCAGCGCCACAGAAGATTTCTAACAAGTTCCTGCTTTCCGTGCACGCTGTTTCTACACTGAGCATTTCCAAAACTAGCCCGCTGGCTGTCTGACCCCGCACACACCTCACTTTAATAAAGGCTCAAATAGTTAAAAAGGGGGGGGGATTTATTACCTGGTTTGAAATCAATAGACAGCTTCCATGAAAATTTTGCGTTCACTTTAACGAATGAGTGATTTAAACAAAAATTATCAAAATTACTCCGAAGAGTTATATATGTCAAATGGCATGTCAGCGTTATAGGTAAAGTGCAATCTCTAACATGGACCGAAACCGCTCCTCATTGACCAACTGACACTTCCCCGCTCCTGGGTGGATGCAGCACTCATTCGCCAGAGCTAAAAGGTGGTTTTAAAAGCCCCACAGCCTGCTGCCACCGACATTACCGCCCTGCAAATGAAAGGGTTTTTTTGTATTATTTTGTTTAAGCAGTTACGACTAATTTTAAAAAATTATTTGCTACAGTATGATATTTAAATGAAACGCTTAATGCTGTTATTACTATCAGACGAAGTTTACAGTAAACTTTTAATTCCAGTATATCGAAAGGTACCGATCAACAGCTAGGAAGAAAATAATAATTAAAAGAAAAATTCAAAGCATTGAACAACATTCTGTGCAAAGAACAAACACGCATCGTTTTGCCCGGCAGCTTTCGCACCAGTAACCGAAACTAGGGGCCCAGGTGGGAGCATGTGACCCCG
>NW_010127758.1:0-2075 GCF_000699245.1 Pterocles gutturalis | reverse complement strand
TATCATTTTGACTGTAATATAATTGGAACAATAAATGTTACCATAATTGCAACTAAGCTAATAATACTTATTTCATTATACTTTATTTTAATTTTATTTTAGTATTTTAGTGGTTTAGTTTTAGTGTTTTAGTGTTTCTGTATTTTAGTATTTTAAATATTAATATTGAACTATATTAACAGTAAATTCCTGGGTTTGCATGCTCCTTTTGTAAAGATTTCAAGTGTGACACTCCTGGCAATATATTCTGTTACTTTGATGTAAAAAAATGGTAATAAAAAAGACACAAATAGAATAGAAAAAAAATAGGGTTTGGGTTTATTCCCCAAAGCTCTAGCATCTGGACCTTTTAAAAAGAATGTGTTGTTCCTGAAGGCTGGAAAAATACGTGACCATTCATTGGAGCAAAGCCAATAGGCCATTCAAAAACAATTGAATCTCACTTTTGTGTTAAAAAAAAAAAAAAAAAAAAAGGCATATAAAGCTGATGGAGGGAGAGGAATGATGTAGTAATAAGTATTTCTGTTTGCATATTTTGTAAGATTTGCAGGATTTTCAGAAACCTACACATCACCAGAGCAGACGGACCCTACCTTCTGTGGTGGAAGACAAACACTCATTATCATCATAAGACAGTTGAACTTCCTCTTTATTGCATAAATGGTTGCTTGACAGGCCAGAAGGTGGTGTTTAGCTCTTTTTCAGTTGAAGCTCTACTGGGCTTTTTTTCTGTCCTTCTCTGTTAATGTTATTTCCTCAATTACTTTTGTAAGGGTTTTTTTTCCTTTTATTTTCTTCAAAGTTCCTGGAAATTTTTAGCATTTTTCTTACAATCTCATACCCAGAAATGCAGGTGATATTCCAAGTAAGGATGCATTGCAGCTGTAAAGGGAGAGCTGTTTATCACTTCTCTGCTTTCAGAAATTAAATCTTTCTGGGGGCAGTTGAAAACTGTTTTGTTATTTTTTTGTAGCTAACACACCGTAAGATCATGTCTAATTTGCAGAAGACTCTCACACCCTTATTACTTTCCAGAGAGCTGTCTTCTTTGGGGTTTTTTAGAAAATTGAATCAGAATGTAATTATTTTATTTTCCAGACTTTGTAATATTTGCATTCCTCTTTTTTCATTCCGTTTTTCTTTCCTTGTGATGAAAATTCTCTGTCAAACCTCAAGTGTTTGAAGGTAACTTTTTATATTAATATCATAATTCGTGGCTTTTGTTACTGGTGGTAGCTTGCCACCACTGCTGGTTTTTATAGTCATTATATCTTCTTGGGTGTTATTCATATTGTGTCAAATGTACAAGTCTAAGGACCTTCTGAACAGCCATCACGTATGCCAATAATTTTTATAACAAAGGTCTTGTAGGCTATGGGAAGTTGACTGAAGTCAGAATAGTTGCATCAGAAAATAATTTGGTAAAATTTTGATCTTTATAAGTAGAGAAACATAAGATATTCCTTCTAGCATCCATAAGACTATCATTTGTTGCTATTAATTCTTAATTCAAACAGTGGAAATGAACAGCTGCAGGTTTATTTGTTCTATTTGGTTTTTTTCACTTTCACATACATTGTATTCATGTGCCCTAAAAATCTGATTGGACTAACATAAAGAAGGGCTTGTAAATGACTTTTTCCTGTTGAAATTTTGGCCAATAAAACCATTGCAACTGAACAGACAGCAAAACAAATATGGGAACACCTCTACCTGGGAACCTTAAATAGATCATTAAATGAAATGTGAATTTCACTTTATTTCTCAATAATATGCTTGTGATTATGCTTTCCATCAAGCAAAACGTGGCCCACTGTGGTGGGTCAGCCCTTGGCTTGGGGCCAAGCCACACACACCCGCTCACACAATTCCCACCCCCACCCCCACCCAATGATAGGGGAGAGAATAAAAGGGTTAAATGGTAAAGAGGACTCGTGGGTTGAGATAAGGACAATTTAATAACTAAACTACAATAATATTAAAAACAATACTATCTACAAATATACAAATGAGTGATACACAGTGACACTGCCTCCCCCCGATAAACAAAGTCCCAGCCCGCTCCAGGCCAGCGA
>NW_010127757.1:19244-56146 GCF_000699245.1 Pterocles gutturalis | reverse complement strand
AATTAACTCATAATGATGTATGGTAGAAACGTTTAAAAAAGACAAGAGTAAGAATACCAGTACACAATAAATACTGAACCACACATTTTTGTCATCTCTACCTAAACCCAAAGATACTTACTGTGAATTCTTTTTATGTGATGTAGATTTCATTTAAACAAAGTTTTGAACTGGTTCTAGTTGGTAATCTTCTAAATGTAAGTAGATGCAGTAATGAAAATGCTTAAACATAAAGCCATGGAATAACATGACATTCATGACATGCATCCAAGCTTTTCTGTAGGTCTCTTTCAGGTATTATTTTTATTGTGGATACCCTGGAAACAGCAACATTTTTTAAATAGGTCAAGTAAGTTTTAACCTTAATAAATCATAAAATTAACATCTTTATTGGCTGCCATAACGTTGTTCAGGTGGAGGAGCTGACTCTCATACCCTCTTCAGGACTGACAGAGGAAAGGCGGGGAACTATCCCCAGGTTCCCTAATGATGCAGGAAGGTTTACTACCATTCTCACAGGAGTTAGGTGGAGCAGACAGATTTTTGCGGCGCTTCGCCCAGGGAGTGACACACACACTGTACAAACACCATGGGACAGAAAGGGAAAATGAGCTTGTGCACCTGTTTGCATCAGACCACGTCCAGCCCTGGGAGAGGACCTCAGCCCATGGAGGGCTGTTTCCATTGGTACAAACCAGAACTTGAACTAGTGAATTCACAGGAGGACAACATTTCTAGATACCATACTCACAACCACAACTGTGCATCGTGACCTGGACCCAAACTTTGTAACAAACTGCTTTTCTAAGAATAACATACCATGCTTTTATGGGCACTTGTCATTCACAGATCTGAAAGCAGAATTCTGCGCCGGTAACAGTACTGCTTAGGTCTGCCTGAAGATGACCAAAGTGCATATTTTCCTACATAGTGTATTTTTAAAAGATGACTTTTGAAGTAGACTGTTAGAAGACACTAAAATACCCTATAGGCTATGGCTTATTTTAAGTTTGCTATACTCCGCTGTTCCTTTAACTTCAAAACATCAGAAGTGCCTTGTTTCTGTGGAGAAGTTTCTGTATGACTTAACATTTCTGTAACTTCAGCTTCACATTCTTGAATCCATCAAGGCTACTGAATATTTATCAGATTTTGGACATTTCTCTTTTTTTTTTTTTTTCTTCTTTCTGAAAGATTTGCATTTAAATAAATAACAACAAAAGAAAGAGCTGAAAAGTCTTCCAGAACTCCCTTTCCCCCACATTACCTCTTTCAACTTTTGTACCATCATTGAGTCATTGTCTACCAAATCTTCCCAGGCAGACAGAGAATATATTACTGCTAAAAAACCCAAGATGCAGTTTAGGAACAATAATTGCATGCAATTACATGAGTTTACAACGTATATTATTATGATACTTGTAGATTTTTATTACTATTATTAAAAAGTCTACAATATTTGCTTAGTCCTTCATTAAAACTAATGTTGAATTTGGTGTTTATTACTTTTTTGTTATTTGATTTCTTTTTCTGGAAGATGCTCTAACAGAAAATGTGAATTTATCTTCCTTTAATTCATTTAAAATTAGCTTCTCTCAGCATAATCTTTTTCTATCCTCTCCCTGGGCAATAGCCACTCTTCACACAAGAGTGTCTTCTGGCAGCATTCCCTCCCCATTTGGGTACAAATGCCACCAGTGAGGACCTGCCACTCTCTTTGGTGCCAGCAGAACTGAGATGTTTCTCTTGGACTGGCTCCAACAAGGGTGAAAAACCAGAGCTTTTGCATGTTACTTCCTGCTGGCAACAGAAAAAAGAAGCACCAAGATCTCATCTGCCTACTCTTTGCATAGGTGAAAGGGAGAGGGAAACCACAGGTACCCCTGGAACACCTCAAACATCCACAGAGAGGTGAATAAGCTTAAGACCAGAGAAATGGAGACTTTTGCTGCTCAGGACACAAATAGCTGTGGGGAAAAGCTCTGAATCAGTTTTCCCTTCACCCCCACTCACTAATGCAGAGAAAGAGAAGAGGTAAGGAACTGAAGTTAATTTTTTTTTTTTTTTTTTAAAGTAGCAACAACCTTGGGAGCATGACACTGCTTCTGAGGGTCTGCCGGAGAACAGGGGCAACCTCTGCTAAATGTCCACTAACCTCAGAAACAACTGAGCTTGTCCTCCTCTCCATAGCACTTCCCAAACTCCATTAAGAAGGGACCAGGAGTAACCCAAGCTCTTCTCTCCCCTCCCCATGTCACGCCTAAGGAACCCTGCACCGGGGAAAGGGCAGCACCAGATGATGAACCAGGGACATTTGGGTATGGTATGTGATACCTCATACTAAGTCACACTTGTAAACAGATGGTTTCAAGGGCAGGTTTCCATTTGCAAGGGATTTTTTGGCCTTGCTGTTCCCACGATGTGTTTAGAAGGTCAAGGACAGCGCAGCAATGACGTCCAGTGCCACACCTAGAGGGATGGGACATCTGTAAGAAGAAGAAATGCCCTCCCTTTGCTGAAGGCTTGCTGTTCCCACGATGTGTTTAGAAGGTCAAGGACAGCGCAGCAATGACGTCCAGTGCCACACCTAGAGGGATGGGACATCTGTAAGAAGAAATGCCCTCCCTTTGCTGGAGGCTTGCTGGTCATTATGCCCACTACCATAGCTGCAGCTTCAAACTGCACTACAAGAATATTCAATGCTTTTTTAGTACCACTCTTCCACCCTAGCAATTGCTGTAGTTACAGGCAGACATTACAAAACCTCCACAGAGAAAGGCTGTCTCGTCTCAGTTCCCAAGTGGGCACCATGACAAAGTTCAGCAACTTCCAGACCATCGACACTGGGTCCATTCTGGTGGCAAGAGCTAATGCCAAATTTTCCCTTTATACATTTACCAGAACTAATTCATACATTTCTAACTCAGACCAATTTCCTGTCCTGAGGAAAAAGTGTCTTCTCATTCTAAATCTGCTTTAACAATCATTCCTGCCCCATTCCACGGAGACTGTTCAGAGGGAAGGGACTCTAAGCTATTTAGCATCACGGAGGGTTTCTCTCTGACATGTGCTCTCCTAATAGACCATTTATCAGGATGAAGGGTGCTCCCCAGAGAGTGCAGACAGCAGGACAGGCCTAGCCTGAGTGACAGTCTGTCCAGCAGAGATTGACTTTAATGAAGCACTGAATAAACAGGAAGATTAAGAGAGTGCAAAAATCAGTGACAAGTTTTGAGTTCATGTGGGCAGCTTACTGTGCAGCACAGATCTGTCAGTGAGTTGTAAATGTTATATATGTTTGGTTCCTAAGGATCACCTACAACACACAGAAATCCTGCACACATTACAAGAGAAAGCTTTCCCCTTGATTCTCACCCTTGAGAGAGGGTATCTGCTCGAAACCCAAAACCACTCACAAGTTGTAGGTGGATGGGACTCTGGCGGTTGCCTGGTCCAACTCCCTGCTCAGAGGTGCGCAAGTTTCCAAAATGTTGCTCTGAATTTCAGGGCTCTGGGATTTTCTAAGAAATTCCTTCTCCTATGACAACGTTTTGTAGATATTGATCATGGAGATTCTTTCTCTGTAACAAAAATCTGGCAACAGGGGGGATATATTGTATAGGATCCATCTTAGCAAAGTTCAGACTTAGCATCTCCAGTTGAGTCTGAAGTCCTGTTTCTGCCAATGGATAGAAGGCGGTATGCCTGCCAGTTATAAACAGTTACCTCAGGCTGACATCATGTCAGCATCTCTCTCCACTGGCTGTTAATGGAAAAAGATCAACTCAGACACAGACATCTTTGGACAATGACTTTCACCCACAAACATCATGCACATAGCCCTGAGGTGCAGCCGAGTCTCGTTCTTCATTCTGACAAGTGTGACTTGTACACCAGACATCTCTCCAACATCTTCATGCTTATTTCTTTTGCTGGACTCTGATATCAATTGATAAATAGAGGCTGAGATTGAGGCTATGAATGAAGTTTTTTCACCCAGTGATGATAATAAAACGTCAAAAGCAACCTTACTACTACAACACCTCATAGCTAGGAAAGCCCGATGACAGTGCAGGCATTTACCACCAGCAAGTAAGACTCATGTTAAATCTTCTTGTGTCTGGATGATCTGCTGAATTTAAATACACCATATTTTGGTAAAGCAAAGAAACCAATCATTCTTTTCTCTGCAGATGCTAGTATTGAAGAGAACATAGAACACTGGCAGGATACTTTACTCCCAGAAAAGGGAATAGGAGTTTTAGCTCTAGTTTCTAGAGCAGCAGAATTAAGTCAGCGTTAACTACTTTCAGATAGTTTTGCTCACACGGGCCAGATAAACTCCTTACCAAAACAAAGAGCATAAGTTGCCAAACAAAATAACAACTACAACACACACTCTTGCTGTGAAATCTAAGGAGCCCCTGTAGTTTTTGACATAAAGTGGCTACATAAAATCACCTTTATAGATGCTGTTCTAGAGTTCACATTGTCTAGTTTCTTTCCCTGTAAAATCTCTGCTTTGCACTAGTATTCACATATGACATCCAACCCAACAGACAACGGCTGCTCCACTGTATAGACTTTTGTGGTTTTTTCTTTAAAGCAGCATATATGAGGTCTTTCTGTGAGTACACGAATTGAAGTTACATGTGAAAAAAGCAATGCAAAAAGTGTAATCTTAGATGTTTTAGGATCCCAATCTGCCCATGTTGCAATTATACACTGTCACCAGATGATGGCACCAAAATTCAACCTGTAAGCAAACGCCACTGGCTAACTGACAGATGGCTTGGACAAATACATTATTAAATGTCTGTACTGAAATTCAGCTAATTGAAGCTGTATAAAACAGACAAACTAAGTAAAGGCTGGAACGCACCTTTAAAAACAAACTGTCACCTTTCCCCTGCTCCCTCTTCCCCCATGTCTCAGACTTCAATCCTTAACCAGTAAACAAAGATTTTCCCTTTCAAAGAGTGCATATCAAAATGAGACACTGAGTCAGCCTTGCTGCTAAGGGATACTGTGGAGAGATATTCATATTACTGGAGTCATACTTTCAGCCTCTGCGAATCTTGTGCTATGTACAGCAGTAAGAATTCTCTTAAAAGCAGAGGCTAACGACAGGATCAGGTGCCCAATCAAAAATGTGAAGCTCAAGAATGTATCGGCAGTAGGCAAGCTGTACTTCCAAATCCATAAATAGGCTGTTAGAATCACAAATGTACTACCCCTCCACAGATATTTTCATGAGTTTCTTTCTTCAATCGTCAATTGCTCTAGTTCAAACACCATCAGTTTTGGCTAGCACTTGAAAAACCATCTGGTATATAAATATTCATCAATTAATTTATGGGAAATATAGTCTCCTTCAGTGTTTCTCAGGTATACATTATGTACAGATTTTAAAAAGCAGAAGCAGTATATATGATTTAAAATTTGGTAATCTGATTAGTAATAGTATTTCTAATGCAGATTATACCTTAAAGCAGGAGGAAGGAAGGCGTTAAATAATTCAACAGAAAGTAAAAGAAATGAACACTTAGGTGGTTAACAATTTACTATTCTTTAGTCCTTGCAGAGGTTTAGTGTTGCTTAATCTATGAAAAGTGTTTTCTATTTGCTATATGTTAGCAGAACCATCATTAAAACTGTAATTCATTATTGAAATGAGCCTCAAAATTATTATGCCCCAGCATCATGTCCTGGAACCAATGGTCAGGTGAGCATTTTGTGCATGGTATAATGCTCTAATATGCCTCGAGCAAGACAAAGAGGTCCATTAATTTTGAAAGGCCAAAACCCCAACAATTATACTTGTTAGAAGTGTAATTAGTAGGTTGAATGCTACAGTCCTGAATAATGCTAGTGGCTAAACAATTTTTAAAGGGTAGAAAACAATATTTCACAAAGGGTATTTACCTAAAAAATACTCCATAGCCTATCTATGAAATATAAAGAGTAAAACATTTTTGACACCTAACACATTCATATGTTGGTATTGCCAAAATGACTGCATTGAAATTTGAAGGCTTAAAACTGCATCTTCTGTGTTCAGAGATCACTGTGAAAGCAATTTCTGTAAGCTGTCCATTTATTCCTTCCAGCTCATTCATTTACTGATAGGATTGTCATTTTTTTGACAGACAGTAATGAAAGTATTAGTAGCTGTTTTACCCTGCTTTGTATAGTTTATACCTTTCCTCATTAAAGAATATTTTGACACATTATAACAAGACATTATTCTTTATGCTTGATGCACTGTAACATCTTTATACTAGAATGTGTCTGTTAAAAAAAAGTAAAGATTTTTATTATTAGAAACTCTACAATTTCTTTGCTTTTAAGATATGACATATGCAAATATTTATTTTTACACCATCAAAAATAAAAACAAGATTAAAAACATACCTTCATTCTTCATTGAAAGCTGTAGGAATTTCTTTTTTTTGTAACACTGAAGTTATCTGTACTGTTCCAAAATAAATCTTCTGTTCTATCTGATTGATGCTTCTCTGTGTATTTTGAGTATTACACTGGGTCACTTGCTTGGGAAAGGCCTTGTAAATTAAAACACTAATGGAAGTTAAGGAAATACTTAGTTTCTAGCTCTACTAAAAGTACTATATATGATCTGCTTAATCTGATTTTGATTGAGGGCCAATTTTAGAAAGCTGCTTATTCTCCACATTTCTGACTTGAATTCACAAAAATCCTTCCTCCCACTGCAAACTTTACAGGATTTTTTGTTAACTAACTAAAAAATTGCCATATTTATACCATACACACCAAAATAATAAATCTGGGTTAGGCTTCTCCAAGCAGCTGTAGTCAAAGTGAAAAACGACAATAAAGGCTGGAGTTACAAAGCCATAGTTGCACAGTTAAAATAGCAGCATATTATTCCTAGTTACGTATCTAGTTCCATAACTGGATAAAATAAAAAGTCAGGGCAGACTAGAATTGATTTTATTCAACTGAAGTATTTTACATCTTTTACTTGGATTACTGGTTTTCCTCACAAGACCACTAGACCAACATCTTTGTCAACAGCTACAAGGACCACAGCTTCATCTAAGCGCTTAAGTATCACTTTATCCCGAAAAGTCCCCCTTAACTGATGAGCGAACAGCCTGCCAGCCTCATATAAAGGCTGAAGAAGCAAATGTGACAACAGTAGTCATCCACCAGCAGGCCTTTCTTCCAGCTAAGTGGGCAGCATACCCTCTGCTCTGCTCTTGAGACACCCCACCTGCAGTACTGCATCCAGCTCTGGAGTCCTCAGCTCAGGAAACACATGGACCTTGTTGGGGCGAGGCCAGGGAGGGCCATCAAGATCGTATGAGGACAGGCTGAGAGAGTTGGGGTTGATCAGCCTGGAGGAGAGAAGGCTCCGGGGAGACCTAATAGCAGCCTCCCAGTGCTGAAAGGGGGCTACAGGAGAGATGGGGAGGCACTCTGTATCAGGGGATGTAGTGACAGGACAAGGGGTAGCAGTTTTAAGCTGAAAGAGAGTGGATTTACTTTAGATACTAGGAAGAAATTATTTACTGTGCGGGTGGTGAGGCAGTGGCCCAGGTTGCCCAGAGCAGCTGTGGATGCCCCATCCCTGGAGGGGTTCAAGGCCAGGCTGGATGAGGCTTTGAGCAACCTGGGCTAGTGGGAGGTGTCCCTGCCCATGGCAGGGGGTGGGACTGGGTGATCCTTAAGGTCCCTTCCTACCCAAACCATTCTGTGATTACATTGCTGGTATAGAAAGAGTACTTGCAAAGAGGTAGATCACACTGACTCCTCTAGATTCAGTTATTCTTCTACTCCTTGCTCACTGAAGAAGGGAATTACATAGGATACATACAAGCCTGACTTCCTACTAGAATTTAACTTGACCAGCATTGCATCTCCTGCAGATTAGATTCCTAATAACTACATCTCAGCTAATCTCATACTTTTAATTCCTGTGCTAGATCTATTCTGTGACGATCCTTGGTTGGAACTACAGTACAGTGAAGAATCTCCAACAAGACTTCAAATGGGCTGAGCGAGGTGTGGGGTGTCTTAAGGAACATAGTTGAGGCAGCAGGAAACTTTGTATGGCTTAACAGTTCTGTTGTCTCAGACTGTTCAGCCACCCTCCCTCAGCTTTACCAGCCCGTTGCACCCAAGCCATTTTTGAGTTAACTCAAGTGCAAATACAAGGCTGGCATCCTGAATTGCCTGCACAGTATATGAACCAAGGCAGACAAGACTGGTTCAACAGGAATCTCCATCAGTGGTCAGGTTAAAACACCCATTAACACATCATTTGCAGAACAAAAGCGCTGGAAATGAATAATCCCTGGAGCAATACAATACCCACCCAATATCTGGCTAACCCCTCTCAGGAAAAAAATTAGCAAAGCCCTGATTCCAGCTAATGTAAATCAGAAGAGGTAGACCGGAGGGGCAGGGGATGGAGCCTGTGACTGGTGGTAAAACACCAGAGGTATAAATGGAATGAGTTCCTCCACTCCTGGAACCTAGCTCAGTGATGAGGGGACAGGGAAGATGAAAATCTCAAGAGGAGCTTCAAAAGGCCACACCTTACTGGCCTCATAATACAAATTTTCTTTTGTTGCAAAGAAAGGCACAAGGATTATAGTATTATATGCTCTGTGTGTGTATCTGTGCATTTTAGCAATTTATATAAAAGTTAATCCAGTAGTGTGATGAGAAATGCACATTACATCTAAATGAGCAGAGGGAATAACAAAGAAAACAGATGAATCCCATTACAGGTGTCTGTGAGGAAGAGAATACGGATGTGAAGCTCCAGTTTGAGAATTTTAACAGCTGTCAACATTAAAATACCCCAGTGGGAATTAGAAGAGTAAAGCCTCTAACAAATCTTGCAGGTTACTGATGTTTGGCCTGTGTGCATCCACAGAGGGTTGAAATTAATGAAGCAAGGTTTAAACTCAGCCAGTGTGTTTAGGATAATTTTGTGTTCTGGTGAACGTCGTCTTCATCATGCAGAATGAATGTCTGTCTTCTACTAAGAAAAATCTAATAAATGTAGTATTTTTAACCTTCTGAATGTTCAGACCAATATATACAACCAGAGGACTTAATGTACTGTCTCACTCTTAAATGTAGCACAAGCAAGATTTAAATTGTAAGCTTTTTGAAGAAGCTATATAAACTGGCAGCTTGCTCTTCACGTGCTTATAGTTACAGCCCTATAAGGGCGAGCTAGGTTCAATAATAGAACATATAACAAAGTTCAATCAACTTAATTCCTGTTAATTACAAAAACATTGAGATCCTCTTTAAGAAACAGATGTTTACCTTGTTTACAGAAATTCTCTCCACTACTATGAAAGCAGCAGTCTTTTTGCTACAAACCACAGCTATGACATCTACAGTAGGATGGGCTTGAAGTCGCTCCTTCCCCTGGCTGCCCATGCTATTTGAGAGGTGAAAGTGGATGGGTGCCAGAGGGAGTCTGACAGGCCCGCTCAGCTCTGGCCACAAAGTACTCAAGCACAAGAAAGCCTAGAATAACAGTTAATTACCTCTTACCTTGGTAACCCTTCTTCTAAATCCAGTCTTATACCTTTGAAAGAGACACACAACTTCGGTTCCATCAAGTTATAAAACTCGGCAAACCATTCTGCACAGGAAGCGTACAAAACACCAGCCATATATACACACGTTATCTGTTGTGGCCTGTTCCTGTATTACAGAGACATTATAAGAATAGTTCAGTGTAGTATATAGTTGCCGTTTGATTGGCCTAAGGGCTTAGTTACTATATATCTGTGTTCACATAACTAGTCTTTACTCAAAGCTTAGGATGAGCAGAGACTTTCTTGCCCTTCCCGCCACGAAGGGCACGGCTGACAAAAGAATCCAAGTGTATGCTTAGGCATCATTACCTAAATAAAGATATCAAAATGAACAGAAACCCCAGAGGCACAGCAGCCTACTGCAGCCTATTGTCTATATTCATTTTTACTCTTCAACAGATCATAATCCCAGGACAATAAAAATGAGCAGTTCTACTGCCAATCACAGTATCCAGTGTCCTGCCAGTACCACCCTTCCAACTGCTATTGGAGAAAGACCAAGTCAAATACTGGAAAAGTAACAAAACAGAGGAAATTAAAAATAGAAGAAGCAAAAGAAGTCTAAGAAAGATCAAAACAACCCTCCTCCATTTTCAACCTACTGTGCAACACAAGTAGAACCTGAGAATCCATTTTAATTCTACAAATTACTATGAGATACTTAGCAAAACCCAGACCTTTTCTTCATGGGGAGGATTAATATTTGAAAATCAGGAATGCATAAAGCATGCAAAGTAAGAGATCAGCCAACTTTAATGCAAAACCCTTTAGGTCTGAACATATTGCATGGCATTTCTTCTAGAAGCTCTTCAGAAAAGTCAAATTTATGGTATCTTGCCACAAATAAAGAAAGGGTACGTACAAAGGAAGGGTAATTTGCGCACAAAAAATGATGTCATCCTTAAATCCAGAAATATCAGTGCTGTAAAACTGTTTAAAATTCAGTATTCAGTATGTTTGAAACATAACAGAACTTTGGCAAAGTAACACGTCCTTCTAGTTGTCAGTCATCTAAGTGAGCAAGAAAGATAGGGTCCAAGCGACTCTTCTAGAGACTTCCTCCTTTTGCAATGAAATCTAAACTACAGTTAAAAACAGTTTTTTAGCTAACTACAACACAACACAACAGCATTGGCTGAGCCTGCAGACAATCCAAAACCATACCTCCAGGGATTAGTACATTTGCTAGTAAATTTAACCTTTAAATTAATTTATTGCAGACTGAGGAAAGCAGAAAAGCAAGCAGCTAGACGGCAGATCAAATGTGAACAAAGCACTGCTCTGGTTTCTTCCATGAATCAAACCTGTGCAGTGGTTGGGGCACAGGGAGCATGCTACTCATCTCAAACTGCCTGAAGGTTATGTGAAAACTGGCTACACCTTGCATCAACCGCCACAGGGAAATCTGCTTAAGTACAGACTGCAGGGTATGGTTTGCAGTAGGTGCTGCTTAGAATGCTGCTAGAGAAAGGAAGCAGTTACGAGCATACTTAAAAGAGAAAGGACCTGACTGTAATTAGGGAATAAGTGTGCATCAGAGGCTTTTAAAATTTAATTTGGATACCAAATTACATCTCAGTTCTCTTTCCTTAACAAACAACAACAACAAAAAAAGCTTCTAACCTACAATAAGCTTCTTTAAAACCGAGTACAGCAGCTATTACTCAGCTTTTATATTGTACTATCACCCAGAAAACACTACCCAATGAGGTCTTGTACTTGTCCTACAAATATATGACACAATCCCTGCCCCAAAGAGTTTGCAGTCTATGTGTTATCAAGTCTAGTGTGAGCATAAACCAGAAATCCTCTTACAAGTGGCAAAATCTGAAAAATCAAGATAATTACAACCCTAGCTCATCCTGTATTTGTGAGGCTATTTTTAGAACAGTATAGGCTGATGTGATCTGAGCTTTTTTTTATATTTGCATAAAGTCCTCTGTGATTCCTCCTCTCAAATGTGTGCATATGCCGAGTCCATGTGAGATGCTACCACTGGCGCTTGTCATAAGAATTAAATCCCTCTCAAGCTTGTTTACAGCTCAGCACTTGTCATACTGCTCCCCTGAGCTTCATGGCTGGTTGATTTTTTTCTCTTTGGCTCTGTGGAAGATTTAATTTCTTTTTTGTTTATGTGTGTACTTACACTTGCAGGTGCAGAAAAGAAAAAAAATGCTGTAACCAGATGTTTTGAAGCTGCAGTAGCATACATACAGCTGAAATTAAGGAGAAAAACTGTAGCAGATAAAACCAACTCTCTCATACAGTATTCTATAGCATATTTAATAAACCTATCATATTTAATTGACAAGAAGACTCTTGAATTCAATTTTAGGAAGACCAGAACATTTTACAGTTGCTTTCTCTGCTCTTCTGCAAAGGCTTTACAGTCTGAAGGTGGTCCAATTACTCCTATTTTCAGTTTTGCTAACATCTTCTTGTAGTAGTTACAGACTCAATAATGAACACAGCTACGGCATACCAAGCTGTCTTAGCTCATTACTGAATCAGTTGAACCTCAGAGAGTTTTTAATCCAGATTTTCACCCATACTTTAAAAAACATATTGGATTGTTAAAACAAAAATTACCCTATTGCTTCTGCAGTAACAGCAGAAATCATTGCCTGGGTTGCCTGTAGAGACTCTATAGTTTAGAATCTCAAATCACATCTAGTTAAGCCTGTCTCCGTTTCACAACTGCAGCTGGTTAACCTTGCAATTCATTTACCCCACCACATACTCTAACAGTCCATAAAAGGGTGCAAAGATTAATGAGCTATGGTTTCATAGGCAACTACTGTAGCTATCCATCTACAAACACAGTAATGGCTTGGCTGCTTCACCTTAACAGCATGTGCAGACAGAACTTTTCAGCAGTAAGTAGCAGCGCTGCTGATTTCTTTGCTCAAGCTCAGCACAAGCATTGAGAACCTTTCCTTAGATATGCACGTTCCTAGTCAATT
Organism: Pterocles gutturalis; assembly: GCF_000699245.1. NCBI lineage: Eukaryota > Metazoa > Chordata > Aves > Pterocliformes > Pteroclidae > Pterocles > Pterocles gutturalis. The sequence goes on along the minus strand of NW_010127757.1, from coordinate 43,575 downwards.
AAAATTATTTGCACAACTACTTACAGAACAAAAAAGTTATTTTGTTAACCATCTTTGATTAACTTTTACCTTTTAACTTTTCAAGTTATGCACAATCTGTAACATAGTACACGCTGATGATAGGAATGGTAAACATCCAAGCATCTGATGCAGAATGCACTGGAATTTAAAGAACACTCTTGTGAAACCTAGATGGGTGAATCTGCTTTGCTTTTAGCTGTTTTCAGCTGCAGTAACTTTCTCTAGAGCTTCCATAGAGCACTGTGTGGAAGAGCCTGATCAGTGGCTCTATGACACGACCTCTACAATCAGTGTTCCGCCTGCTGTTGCAGTAGGGAAGACAAATTTTTTTTTTTTTTTAATATGTATATCTTTGTTGGTTTTTCTCTAAATTTCTGGTTATCACCAAAATATATATATAGAAATCCTTTCTCCAGTGAAGTTCTTTAGGTTCCTGATTTTAGAACTGATCCAGCATAGTATTCAAAAGTTTAGGGTAATAGAGAGGCACCATAAAATTAGTGCATATTAGATCTATAAATACACAGAACTATTTCTTTTTTTCTAAAGACTTTGTTTTATATCTAGCATTACTAACTTTACTATGCACATCTAAAATATACACTGTCAAACTGATGGCAGAACAGTAAAGATATGGAAGATATAAAAATGCAGGACAAAGTCCATTTCCTATGCTAGGAGAAAGAACACGAGGATAGTTAAACTGAAACTGTTTCTACAGCATCCCCAAAATGCAAGGTGTTGTCCAAATAAAAAGTCAGTAGTGACTTAATATGGTCTCTGGCAACCATAAAGGTTTCCTACTCTGTGTGTGTGCTTTTCAGCAGATTAAATAAAAGCCAAGAGACCCCAGTGGATAATACAGGTGAGGTGCAGAAAGCACTTGTCACATCCACTGAACCAGACACAGCAGTGAAATATATTTAGCTTGACAGATAGGAGTTATTACCTGAGTTTGGACTGAGTGAACTTTGTCAGTTATTGGCCGTTATCTAATTGGTGTACATTATCCTCAGGAATATCAGTTTATAGTCAGGTCAAATGTCTTTGCACTGTTAAGCGACTGATAACAGGCAGTTTGGTCAGATGCTGCACAGAATCTTATGTTTCTTGACAGACCTCTACTCTCATTAACTAAAAGACTAAAGAACTAAAACTAAAAAAACTAAAAGAAGCAGAAGCATTTTGCCTGTATGTGTTCTATATCCCACACACAGTAAAGTTCCCATTTACTGCTGCTTCTTATTGATCTTTCATTGCAATGAGGCATCTTGACAATCCAATGACACTCTTCATTTGCTGCTTTGTATTTTCTCTGGATATTCTGTACAACAGAATTCCTACAAGCTTTAGCATCACCTATAGGAAAGAGAATATGGCTGTTACTGCAGGGAGTCAAGAGTTCAGGGTGGTTATATTCTACCCACTCTAATTAGGGATAAGCAAGAGACTGACCTCTAAAACAGTTTTTCACAGTTCCCTCCTCCTGCTCTCCTGTATTTGTTTTATGCGGGGTCACATAAAAAAAAAAAAAAAAAAAAAAAAAAAAGATGTGATCAATAAACTCTCCTCAAAGTGCAAGTAGATTGTAAGCTCTCTCAAAAAATGCATTTTATTTTGATGGAGAGAACAAACGTACTTGTAAGGACTGTGTAAACACAAATTAAAAACTACATTAATACAACCCACATATGATGTGAGAAGACAACAGATTATTTTTATTACTGCAAAAATACAAATGGCAATAAGAGGCGACAGTATGTTAAAAGCTTCCAAGATACCACTGTAAGCAGCAGTTCCCTAGCGCAGTTAAATCACTCCATGAAAGCTCAGAGCCAGGAAGTCTACTTTCATGCAGAATTCTTTTTTGTTGTTTCAACAATGAATAAACTTTCCCCATATATAATATAGTGTCTATGGATCAACTGTACTAGGAAGGGCCAGCTTCAGCCTGGTGGAAGTGCACAAGCCCAGGAACAGTTTGAGAAGCACAGCTGTCCTGGACAGGGAGAATCCTTCCCAGAGCCCTCAGGGAGCCCTACTTCCCTAGCACAAACTGCCTGAATGCACATCTCGCCTACTTTTGTGGACAATTCCATTTCCCCCGCCTCGAGTAGTTCACCTAGTCAGAAGCATTCTTGAAGTAGCAAGACACTCTAATTCAAGTACAACAGCAATTTTACAAAATCTGTTAAAACAACTTTGTGCTCATGAGAGCATAAGGATTGCTGCTGAACTCTAGCCTTTTTTTAACATGGTAAAAAATACCACCCCTTTAGTTCTTTATTACTCTGTTAATCTACATCAGGGAAAATAAAACCAAGTTATGTTTTCATTATAGTTGCACATAAACAAGTGTGTGTGTGTGCACAATGAAAAATAATATGAATGCAGTAACAGTCCAATGTAGTTAAGACTTCACCTGACTTCTTATACTGACACTTATCCTCTATCAAGTTCAGTTTTTCTAAAGGTTTCCTTTCAGACTGAATTCTTCCTAACCACGCAAAGTACCGGGATTCATTTTGAGACCCTCCATTCTGTCCCAGGCTTACTTAGTAATAAGATTTCATATACAAATAATTAAAAATTGAACTGTGAGTGCTGAATGTCTTCCTGGGTAGCAGACTAATTTTCTACTTTCTAAAATCCTACAAAATAACTTCTGGATTTTCAGAATTTGTAATTATTCTTCTGTAACTGCAATAGGGTGCCCCTATTGCAACTTGCTTGCTTGGATGAAGCAGATATGTTGACTTTGCACAGATCTAAAAACATCAATCGTGTGTGTGAATTATAAAAGCTGTATTATAACATTGAAGCTTTTACACTAAAGGATGTATAGGTCATACTCTAACTTCAGTGGCAGCAGTTAATTAAAATGTACACACCTAAGAACATCTCTGGAGGTCCAGCCATAATAAGCAGACAGTTTCCAAAGGAACTGATCCAATACCTTCATTGCTTGCAGCTGTTTGGTATACTGACAGCTCACTGTGTTTATTCCTCTTGTGGAAATGCTTTCCCCCCAAAGTAGGAATTTGTCTACAACTCCCTACAGACTACTCCAAAAGCTGTACTTCTTAGGCTGTGTTTCCCATTCAGCAGTAACTGAACGGCCTAAACTGGCCATGCTGCTTTCTGCTGCTGCCTGTTGCTGCTGCCAGTGGTTTTTTTTGCAGCCTGATCAGCTCTGTGATTTACCTCAGCACGTAACAGCAAAAATTAGCCTTGGTTTAGCAAATGTATGAGATTTAACTTGGACTCCTCTTGTAAAACGCAGCTACCTTAACCTAAAAAAATTGCCAAGTAAAAGCAATGATTTATAAAGCAAAACACACTTGCCTCTATTTGTGGTGGTATGATAGTCCAAAGGTGTTAGTGATGGAGGTTCACAAGGGAAGAGAATCATCTTTTCTTCCACTCAACTATAGCTGTGGCTATAGTAGAAAGATAAACTTTCAGGTACGCAGCCTTTCTTGGGGTTGTGAAACTGAAGCAAAGAACTGCGGCAAAGTACAAGCTGGGAATAACTATTTTGAATTCTGTTACATTCATTAATTTGCAAATTTGAGAGAAAAGGCATATTACACAAGCAAAGAATACAAGACTGTAGTGGATAAACTAGTAGGGTTTTACAAAGAACTGCGGCAAAGTACAAGCTGGGAATAACTATTTTGAATTCTGTTACATTCATTAATTTGCAAATTTGAGAGAAAAGGCATATTACACAAGCAAAGAATACAAGACTGTGTAGTGGATAAACTAGCAGGGTTTTAAAATCCTGCAGGATGGACAAAAAAAAATCACTATGAAACAGCCAGGGGTCAGGTAGACGAATGATGCCAAAATTCTAACTGCAGTATGTTTTAGTTTTATGCTGTACTCTGTTCATTATTTTTAATATCCATTAGAGGTTGGAATTTTAGCTCCCAGGCTCATCTTTCAGAGATCTTCCATGGTAACATTGCTCCTGATATTTAAAGCCCATACAAATGTAACATCTGATTTGATACTGGCACTACACCCTCACTAGTATTTTAAATATACTAAGGGAAACAACTGCAAAGGGAAGGGAGGATGCTTTATCTTTCACTTCACCAAATAAAACCGAGAAGAGTTCTGTACAGAGTGGATTATTATACATTCCCATCCAGAAGTAACTTACATTACTTCTGCTAGGAAAAACTTTGGTACGTTTACTGTATTTTAAATACAGATTGTAATTTCATTTCCTTTTATATCATCAAGACTGCTTTCTGAGGAACCCAGAGGACAACATATTTCTTTTCTCAAATAAAAATAAATTTCAGGGTATTAAAAAGTATGTTCTGCTTTCACAAGGTCATCTTACTAATTTAAATTGAAACAATATTAAGTTCCAAGCAGGTTTATAAACAATAGAAATTCTGTGCATTTAAGTTTCTCTTATAATAAACGTGAAGAACTTCACAGGTTATCCTCAAAAAGGGCTGCTAAGTCATTATCAGCCTTAAAACAGAGGATGACACAGACTGCCTTACTAGCCTGCTATCTCAGACAACGGTCACTGAAAAGTGACAAGCTACAGTTTAAAGGATGTTTATTTTAAACAGTATTGTTAAGAGACTCTTCAGAAGATCTAACAGAACTTCATTATTTAGCAAACATTAATAAAATGCCCCTATTCAACACTAAGTCACATCTTACCCTATTAATATGAAACAGCACTTTAGCAAACATTAATAAAATGCCCCTATTGAACACTAAGTCACATCAACATACTTGCCACATGTTAAGAGCTGCTTTTTGGTTCCATCAAGGAAGATCATACAAGCACTCATCTCCTCTAGGATAACTGGACTTTCTATGGTCTCAGGAGGGCATCCAGTATACGTGTGGGAAAGAAAACAGAGCAGAAAGTCACACAAATAGATGCAAAACTTCCCTAGCATGACCGTGTTGCCTTCGGCTCCTTTTGGAATTCTGATCTGATAGGGGTATCTGAAGCTCTTTGCTATCTTCTGGGGCCATTCGAGTCGGATGTGCCCAACTGCTCTGGTTCCTCGAGCTGCAATTTTAGGAATCTGTAAAAAAGCTCCACTTTATGAGCTAAAGCAGGTTAACCAACCTGACCTGCATGTTGTACACCACTATTCACAATTAAAATTCTGAACTTTTGCTTCTCGTCTGTAGAAGTGTCTTTTGTTTTCCATCACCAACCAACAACTTAAAAATCAACACCAACCATCAAGAGGAGACTTTCCAAGATATAAAGGGTTGTGACAGGGAAAAAGAAGCCATTTAAATGGTATCTAACAAATACACTGCATTTCACTAAGTATCCTGGGAAAAATATACTAAGTGCCATCAACTAGCTACCTCAAAGTGAAATCTTTCCAAGATTAAATGGAAGGACACAAATCTCAGCTGAATTCAGCTGAAAACCTGTGAAACTGATACACAAAATGCAATCCTCTTTTCAGGCAGCCAACACCCAGGTAATTCAAAGATATACAATTTAAAAACTATCAGGTATTTGTGTTATACTCTTCCACAGCTTTAAAAGAGAGGAAAGGATTTCAATTTGATCAGAATGAAAAAGTCACAAGAAGCTATAAGAAAAAGACCCCCAAGTTACTTCCCTTTAGTCAAAGGAATTCTTAATTACACTATTTATGAGCAAAACATATGAAGGTTACATTTTCAAGCTACCAAATTATGAGACAGCTTTTTTTATAAATACAGCACTATATGCTACACCATTCACCAAAATTTTGGAGAAAACAGCTCTTCTGAATTAAATGCCTAATACAGAGAACTTAGGGAACTAAAATATGAAATGAAGTTTATTTACATTAAATTCATAACATAAGGTATTTGTTTAGCAATGCTTAAAGAATGGAGAATTGGCTGCTGACAAGCTAACCAGCACATATTTACATCAATAAACACATTAGCTTTATAGCACCTTGCAGGTATAACAACTACATTAATCTCCCTCAAAGCGTTTCACAGACATTTTCCTAATTTTTTTTTTTTTTTTAAATCTGGTGCAATACAGAAAACATCAACTTAACATGGTTACTTTGGGTCAGTGAAATGGCTGAATAAAAAAATTTTAATTAAGTGTCTTAGAGCTAGAATAGTTATGCAAAACTCAAAGGAACATAGAGAGCTTTTTGCATAGCATCTGTAAACTAATACGCAATACCAGTCAACATACTTTCTCTTTCAGCACTGAATTAATAGGGAAAAACTAAAATGTAATGTAATTTCCAGGGAGACAATGGGCCAGGCTCCATCTAAGAACAGTCTTTTTGAGCTGCATTAAAACTGGAGTAAATCTTTTATTAAAGCAAAAATCATTCAAGTAATCATAAAACATACTTACCATTTTTTTTATTAGAGGCATATTAAGCATACATCAAAAAATACAGGATGCAACTAGACAAAATAAGTTCACAAGCCTCAAAAAATCAAACACTAATGAAAACAAAGAAAACAATCAGGTATAAAATTTGTCCTACACAAAAGTTTCTGAACAGTCTCTAACAACTACTGTGACAGTCTGTAGCCACAGTCTTTGGTGGAATATTAATATATCCTACAGCATAAAAAATAACTTCTTTCTACATGCCAGTATATAAATAGCAGTGTTTAATGCCTGCAGAAAAACTTTAAGATCTTTTATTTAAGGTTTTGCAGAATACTAAGCGTTACTCAAGATTCTTTATCATGACCTTCTGGCCGTAAAGCACCACAGAACATGATTTAACACCTATTGCCCAAGGTTTGTTCTTCTCTCTCTCTCCCCTTCCCCCATTTCCAGGAATAGAAAAGTAGACATGGTTTCACTAGACAAGTTTTCCTGTTTAAAATACATCACCCAAGACTTAGAACTCAGTATGTGCTGTTTGATCTGATTTTTTTTTTCCTGGTTTCAGTCATCCATTCTGTTAAATAAAAATTGAACCACAGGTATGCCAAAGTTTCTTTCCGTAACTGTACAAGGCAAACTGAGATGATGGCTGCACTTGAGGAAGCAACAAGTGACTGCATACTCACCGACCATAAAGTAATGATGATAACAGTTTCCCATTAAATGCAAATAATGAAGATAGCTTATGGGTAGCATATGACTTCCTTAAAAAGAAATGTTATCTAAACAATCCAAAACTATTATTCAAGCAAATATCTCTTGAGATGAGCAGAAATGGTGACTCTAGTATGGATACCAAGAATTACCTTTAAGTTACCAGTTTTTAGTAAGGCAATGAAAACTTGAGGTAAAGTGTCTTCCTAAGTACAAAAAGAGAAGTGTCACAGAGTAAGAACTACTGAAGACTGGATGGAAAAACAACTTCTAAATTACTCAGAAACAAACAAACTGAATTATGAGCAGTTATATTCCAATAACTCAAAATTCATTCAATGTAACTTGATCTTCTGGAGTGACTTCAACTGAAAGTACCAATGTAACTTATCTCTAGGAAACCTCCCAAATAACACGATAGGGATTAATATTCATAATTATGCAGTCTCCTACAGTGTTTAGTCAGCAAATGAATTACTTTATATAAGAAAAACTGTAATTAATTTTTCTCCTTCACAAAAATACCATGCCACTATTTTCCTGATATACTTGCCTATTTAAAGCTATGTGACAGTCTTGCTAGAACAATCTAGTTCTCTCTCACCTCTGCCTTTAGAAGGGCTACTAGATATTTGGGTGTTTTATACCTCATATTACCTTTTACATAATAATTCTCTACAATTTGGAAAAAAATGCTTAACATATTAAGTATCTCAGAATTTACATAAACGTCTGCCAAATACACAGATTTTTCAGTCTGAGTTTTATTTTCCAACTTTTCGCACCAGTAGGTGGCCAAATTTGTCCAAATTCTTATTATTAAAATGGTAAATGTTTTAAAAATTTAATTGCATAATAGAAGACAAACGTGAGGAATTTACAAGCAGGCATCATACAACTGGTTCCAGTTGAACTCAATCTTTTCCAACACCACATATAAGAGCATTATTCAAAATATATAATTTGCATGGAAGATAATCTATCAGATTAAAAATACTATAGAGGTTTCTCTGGGTTTAAACGCAGATGCATTCAGGAACTCCTTCAGTAACATACACATCAAGTTCCATAGCTGGTTAAATCCTTTAAACTGTCCTCATTGGGGTGCTGTATTTTATAACCTTCCACATGTATGTACATGAAGACATCAGACTAGTTAATCATACCTCAAGTTAATGATTTCACTAAAATCTTTAAAGCATAAATGAATATTGCAACTCATTGCTCTCAGCTTTTTCATGTGTCTTGCTATTTGAAGTTCTTAAAGTGACAGATCTCGAAGAGCTGTGACTGTAAACTGTTACACTTTTCTTTTTAAAAGACTTCTGAACCTGCATGAATGAAAATTAAGGTGTAATTAAAAATTTAAGTCATGTAACTCTTTAGAGTTTGAAGCAATTTTTGAGATTGATGTGGTTTATTTAGAGGCTCCAACAAGAAGCTGGATGGTCTCTAAATTTTCATACCCTTGCTGACTAGATTAATTTAACAGCTGAGCCCAGTTAACCTACGAGGACAGAGTAGACTTCAGTTACAAGCTGACAGCCCAGGAAAAAAAATATCTCTATGATCTGGAAAAGTTAGACCATCTTACCAACACACACAGCTACAAAAATGTTTATGCATAGGCACTTGGCTCATTTAATTTTCAAAAACAAAACCCAAACCCAACCACAGAAGTCTCAAATTCACAATTTTAAAATGAAATAGTTTTTGGGAACAGTCACTAAATATTTTTTAAAAAATGTGGGAAGACTATGCCCAAAGATTCAAGCTAAGCATAAAATTATGCACAAAGACAAAATTTTGTTGCAAATATTTACTCAAAAAAAGTAATTTACAGCAGTGCTTTAACAGCTGTTCAAAACATTTAACATTCATTAGAAACAAAACTAAGTCAAAAGCACATTCTAAATGTTTCAAATGGAGCAAGGAAGTCATAAGAACAAGCTACTATTAATCATATGCATTCCTAGCTGCTAACTAGAAGCCAAAAAAAAAAAAAATCAATCAAAAAACCAAACCAAAACGAGCAGCCATCTCTCTGTACACAATTTAGACTATAAAAAGTCCCGAAATTGAATTGTACAATTCTACTTTATATGCCCTTGTGTCCTTTTTGTAGCAGTTAGCCAGCAGCAGCTGCAAAATGGCAGAATGCGTGCCAGTTGGTGTTTCCAGTTTGGGGTTTTCCTTCTTTTTGCTTAAAACAGTTTTTACATTAAACCATACTTTGGTGTGACTTACAGACCATTCCTACAGGTCTATGGCTAAGAATAATTAAAACAATGGCAAAAGCCTAACAACTACAGTACTTTCAGCAGTATGTTCTACTTCATACAATTATGTTCGGTATTTCTGCACAGCCTGCACACTGAAAACCCCACAAATATATCTTTTTATTGTAATAATTCCACTTTCACTGAAAGTTTATTAAGGTAAGCTTACAGCCTGGCAGGATTACACCTGTACAGAGGTGCATAGATTCATATAATTCTGTTTACATGCTTTTACAGACAGGAATGTGACATTAAGTCCAAAGGGATATGTTTACCCAAGTTATCAGCAAACCAATAACCCTCATTACAAGTGTGCTCCATTTCAGGATCAGAAGTGAATTCATACTAAATTCCACTGTTTAATGATATTCACACTGAAGGATTAAAAAAAAATATTTTCTTGGCAAACAAATCACCTTATCCCGGGCTAGTTAACTATAAAATTAGAATTTATTCCTCCCTTCAAATGTCAATCTTATAAGAAATATCACATCCAAGAGACAGGAAGATACATTTGAACATGTTACCTTTTGTAAACTTAGTTAATTCAGTTGTACACACACATACATGCTATCTTCATATGCAAAACTTCCCTTTAGTGTCTCTTTCTCTCCTCCCTCTCCCTCCCCTTTTTTATTTTTAATAATTAGCATCAATGAGCACACTCATCAGGAATGGTCCATTGTGTTCTTACCATTGTTTGTAACAAACAATAAAATTAACATAATTTCAGCTTGCTTCATTTTCATCTGTCTTGTTTACAGTTGTTTCCATTCTGTTGGGACTGCTTTCTTTTGAAGTCTCATCTGTTTGTTCTGAGAGTTGTCCAGCTTTCTTTGATGAAGGTGCAACATTACCTTTTTGAAGAATTTCAGTAGCTTCATGCTCTAGTACCTCTGATGGAGTCAAAGGCTCCAAATGAATACTGCCTTGCTCACTAATGTCTGAACTAACAGATTCAGGTTCATCTCTTTTTCTCAAGAACTGCTCAAAACTAACATCTTCACCCAATGTTAGTTTTAAGTCCCTTGCGTTCATTGCTGAAAGTGTAGTTTCATCCAAGCTATGTACTTTAGTCTGCTCATTCAAGATAACATTCTCTGAACTTTGGCAAGTTTTCAACTCATTATCATCATTAATACATTTTTGTTTCTCATCTACTGATTGTTTGCTATTATCTGAATCACAACATGCTCCCTTCTCATGCAAAGAATTCTTTGAGCTGTTGTTAGGGAGTTCCAAACCAGGAACATTTTCTGTATTTGACAACGATGAGTTTTCTTCATTCTTTTCAACTGATGCAACTTTTTTAGATTGATTTCTATTGCATTCTTTCTTTTCGTCTGAAGAATCATGCTCTTGTTTGCTGAAAAAAACCAAAACAAAATATTTTTACAACTAATGAAATAAAGCAACACAAGGCTGTACTCTGCAAAGTGACACAGAGTGGTATTGCAGATTTCCTATTTGGTATTTCTCATTTGCATAGCAAGATGGGCTGAATTTAATTAAGAGCTGCATTTTTCTTACTTATTTACAAACTCGGTTTTGTATTTAGCAGTCAATTAGTACTCTTTAGTTCCTGCATTTCATCTCCAGAAAGGAAGGTTAAGTTGTTCCTTTTGTGCATCACATGGAATTTGCCAAAATACAATGTTAAATTCCTCTACCCTCACAGCTGCTTTGACACAGATGCAACTACTTGGATACTTTGTTGATCATGTACAAGAAAAAGAAGCCAGTTTGTACCTTTATACCATCAAATTGACTCTGCAATACTAATGATAGTCAAGTGAAGAAAAAAAAGATCTAAGTTGGAAATTAAATCTAAAATTTAGTTGAGCAACTACAAATTTGGATTGACTGAAAAAGTGAATCAGTGAAAGAGCATTTTCAGCCACTTTTCAGAGTAGAACTGCATGTTTATAAAAAGGAAATATAGATCAGTACTGAATTACACAGTAATCTTATTGTATAATTAAATCTAAATCACAGAGTATGAACTTTGTAGACAAACTGGTTGTTTAAACCTTGTATTATTTCAATAAAGCCACATGCATGCAGTGCTTTATGGTGACCAGGAAAAAAAAACAAACCAGAATGCTCCAAAAAAAGACTGAACTGTACACTTCAAATGCCACCTGTACCCACAAAAATACAAGACAGTCTGGTCACATGCAATCTATTATGCTACATGTAATTTGCTCATGAGTTCATATTCCAACAGAGTCCTAAATACTAGTGTCTAATATTTCTCTTCATTTTTTATAGGAACACCAGCTTCTCCCATCCTTTGCTCTAAAAATTTAAGTTTGGTATAAGTTTAATATAATTTCTGACCCATTCAAAATTTTTTGAGAATGATTAGTAGCTTAAATTACCTAAAATGATGATGGTGACAGACAAAATAAAGCAGAGGGGGGGAAGATGGAAGAATAACAGTTGGTCTGATTTAAAATATAAATTCTATATAGGAAGTGAAATTAGGTGAAAATGTCTCCCAAATTAACTTTTAAAACTTAAAACTTAATTGGAAATAGTCTCTGAACAGTGACATTCCAACAAATGATGTGAGAAAGATAATATCACCAAATACCTCATTAATCAAAATGCATTTGTACTTTCTTTCTTCAAATAGTTTTAAAAATGGCTTCGAGTAATTTTTGGCTAAAACCACTTTTAACATTACCTAAGCAACAGGCAGTTCCAGGACTCTTAAAAGGAATAACTGATTTCCTGCTAGGTTTTTATGATATATTTTCAAGCTGAAAGTCTAGACATGTTGTTCTACTGATGCAGGAATTCATGTGACTGGGCTATATGTTAAATCATACTGAGTTCTACAGAAAATGGTTATTCTGGAAAAGGTGCTACATACTACAAACATTCAGAAATCTATTTATTTTCACGTAAAGAAACTAATCAAGAATATCCATTTCCTACTTCGAATTCAAGTTGGAGGAATATTTTGACTAGGGATAAGAGACTGCTGACATATCCCTGAAGGGTGAAATCTTGCTGATCACTGAGGTAGTCGTAAGAATCTTTCCATCCTGTTACACTGATTTTTCATTCATAATAAGGAATTATATCAAGAGATAGGTCAATCTCTAACAATTTACAACCTACTTGTGTCAAACAAAGGCGTTTTTTATTGGACTATTGAAACCAGTAAATTACATGCTCGAACATACAAGCAGATTTTCTATCCAAGTTTTTCTCCTCTCTCTCAAACTTCTAGAAAAAAGGCAAAAAAGGGTAATATTTGAGGGAAAACTCAAGACTAAGTTCCAGCACAAAAGCCAACACTCAGAACCATCTGCCAGCTGTGGACAACATAACTGGTCTTGCCATAACTGTTCCTAATTACCCCATCTATTCCAGAGAAACAGTTAAGGTATACCGAGCCATATAACTGCCAGTAATAGTTACAATTGTTCTCACCTGAAAATCCAGTCAACTCTTGATGAAACTGTGCATATACATAACCTTTAGCTACTACTTTTCAACAAGCAACTTGAGAGTGAGGTGGAGTTGTAGAGTTAACAAGCACAGTATTATGCTTTCTGTGGGAAGTTTTGAACACAGATATGCAAAAAAAAATAGTTTAAATAAAGGGATGACTAATGCTTCATTAGCACAAACAGAGCAGTGTTTCCACCCTGGAAATCCCAGATGGATTACATATATGTACTCAAACACACAATTTACGCTGAGAAACTCAGGAGAAATCTGCCCTTAAAATATAAAAAAGGTATCCATCACCATCTCCCTCACCTTCTAGTAACCAAAATCCCAGCTTCGTCCAAACCCAGCCTCTCATTCTCACTCATTTTTGGCAAAACACAGGAAGGGAGGGAGAGGAAGTGGGGTGGAAGAAAAAAAACTTCATTTCTCATGCAGAAACATGCTGTCTTTCGTCAGCATGCCTTCCCATGAGTCATTTATACCAATAAAACAGAGTACAAAAATAAAATTAAGTTCTTGCACAACAATCACCATCACTAAAACAATTACCTGCAAAGATTAGTGATCTTTTAGATCACTAAGCACAACAGTAAGTTAACTTAGATACAACAGTTCTCAAATTAAATAATTTACCTCTGTTTAGAGCTGCAGATGAATAAACAAAACCTAGCAATTGTGACACACTAAAATCCCACAATAAAAAGAAAAATCCTATAGGATTCCACGAAATCATCCTGTTAACAAGTCAGTAGCTGAAAAAGAACAGCCTGCCATCCAATACTAGGAATGAAATGTACTCTTACTATTCTACATGCAAACAATGCCGCTTGTGGTGTAAGAAATCTAAATATTGAGACAGCAAAAAGACCAGAAAATGTGAGAATTTAATATTTCTATCATACAGAAAAGAGGATTTCAGTGAAAAGTTAAAATGTAAAATCTGGCTTTTGTTTAATGAATACAATGAACCCATTTTCTAAAACATGATCCCAACTGTGGCTAGACTATCACATATAGGCGATACTGATGGATTAGCTGCCATATAGTCTACATGAAGTCAGGTTTTAGACTAAGAATACTTGAAGGGAGTAGCATAAAGACAAAATTTTGAATCCAAGAAGTAAGTCTACCAGGTGCAAACATACACCCATCCCAACCTACAGAAGCCTAGAAATTAAAGGGTGGGTTTTTTTTTCTTTTTCTCGTTGTATAGAAAGGATTTGGGTGCCAAGTGAGGCTGAAGGAAGCTAGGCTCTGGATATTTGTGGTTTTAAAATCCTACTACCTCAATTTTTAATTTTTTTTTTATGCTCTTTGCTATGCACATTCACTTACCTTTATTTAGAGTATTTTATTATTTATATTGGTATTTTAAGATTTTAAAAATAATTCAAGGAAAAATTCTACAGCATGAAAAAAAATCATACAACTTCAGAACAAAACTATAAACAAGTGACAATTACACACCTACATACAGAGTAGTTGCAAAGTATTGTGCGAACACACCTTCAGTCTGTGGAAAATTATTTCTGGGTAACAAAACCTGTATTACAGCTGCATTTCCGTTAACAGTTTGGTGTGAACCACCACCATGGTTTTGAGCCACAGTGCTTGATCGTTCACACATACTGGTTTGGTTTACAGAACAGTCCTGGGGTATACAAACTAAGATTTCTTTTTGAGGAAAATGAACTGGAAGCTGTGATTCACAAGTTCTCCAACTCCAAATAGAGCTGGGTCCTCAGTCCAAACCAACAACTTCTGTTCCACACAGCTCTGAGTGTGTGCACAGTACGGGCATTCTGTCCAGGGAACACAAATCTGGTCTAAAATAACACCTCTGAACGACAGTGCGGTGAAAACGCAGGATTCTCAAAAGCAGCTGCTTTCATGCACTCATCTGCTCCTGCAGCACTAACTAATGGCTAATATCAACACAACTGCCTTGGCTTAATAACAGAGAAAAGTGTTCGAGAACCGAGAATCTCTGGTGCTAGAGCTACAATACTCCAGATGTCGGTCTTAAAGCCCATGAAGTAGTTATCAAATGAAGTTTTAACAGAAAACACAGAACAGATTTATTAAAATTATTTTTGTCTACTTAAAACACAAGGAGAGGAGAAAGTAGTACATCATATTCAATTAGAATTACAGTGACTGTTTACTAATCCATAGTTTAAAGACACAGTTAGCTTCTAATTCCTGAACCATTTAGTCTCAATTCTTAGGCAAGCATTTTAAGTGAAAGTAAATTTCAAATTATTTGGCCCACACTGCATATGGCCAGAATACAGACAGATAAATCAGAAGAAAAGTAACCTACTGAAAGACTCCCAAAACAGTTTGCCTTTTTTTTTTTAAAGGCATTATAAATACACATATAACAAGTAACTATAATTATGTTTTGACTGAGCTTTTAGAGGTTAAATTTGCACCAACAATTGTGACAGATCACTAACTGAAATAAGACATTTCAGGCTGTGGGATCTGGAATAATAATTTAGATGAATTCTATGAAGTATAAGTCTACCCAAAATATGTGCCAAAAGAAACGGATGAGTTTTCAATTATTACCCCAGGCTGACAGAAAAATTCCACAATTTTACATATTTTAAGTGTAGAGCTATAATTGTTGGTTACTCAACAATTTCACACATTTGCTACAAATCTGTTTGAGTATGCTTCTCACAAATGACACAGGTTTTTATCCAAGAATTAACATTTTATACTGTTTTTTAAATTGTTTCTCAATTGTCCCAGTAATACTGTTAACTCCTATGCAATATTATAAAAAAATGCCTCTTTTAGCAATCTGTACAATTTATTTAATGCCATACGAATCTTGATTAATTTGCAGTTTACACATTACTGAGAATGGGTTCTGACACTTGGAACCGAAATTCTACATATCTTGTTGGGTAAGTACATTACAACCACCATTCAAAAATTTCTATCATAGAAAACACACATTATGAAAACACTAATTAAATACTTTTGCCCAATTACCTGAGAAATAACACAGCATGTGTTATTTTATGTACCTGCTTTCAAGATGCAGCTGATCATTGTATTTACCTTTCAAAAGTTGGTGTTTCTGTTTTTCCTTCAGATATACTAGGTCTTGAAATTTTCTGCAATAATTAATTATATTTCTTTTATTTGACATTCACGAGCAACTGATCACAACATAAAGCTATAGAAATAATTCCACACTGAAATCCCCATAAATCTTCTGTGTAGCAGAGACTGAGCGTGGATATCGGTATAGATGTGTGCAAATAGTCTTCCAAGTTAAAAAAAAAATCAAAACCAAGAACACCCCTAAAAACACAACAGAAAAAGTAAAACTTCAAAGCAACTCTTGTAGCCTTTTTCATACACATAATTTCAATTATGCCTTACTGGATAGGATGTAAACTAAGTCTGGACAGCTTTTTATTTGAAAGGGAAAAAAAGAAGTCTGACCTAAACTGGCATTTTCCTAGCAAGGAAAAAAAGGCGAAATGAGGAAAGGAAAAGCAAAAAAGACAAAATTGAGGTGAGTCTGTTTTTTAAGCATTACACAATGTTTTAGCCCTACAGATGCTATTACATTAAGTAAAAGGAAAATTCTTAATAAAATGCTTGTCACAGAAGAAACTTTTGAGCCTCTATTAAAACTTAGGCAATTAAACAACTTTTTCACTCAACATGAACAAAGCCAATTTCCTCCCCCACTTTTTTAAAAGAGTAGAAAAGGAAGTGACTGAAAAGTACCATTTGGAAACAGCCACACCAGTCTTCTAAAAACATCTCCTATGCTACAGGGCATCTTACTCATGGAATTTTTGTTCTCATTAGGAAATTTTAAGTGCCTAAGCAACAAAATTAAGAAAGTAAACTTTTTTTCCCAGTCTGAATACAACAATAACTTAATTTTGAGTTTAAAGTAGAAAAGGTCACTGCACATAGAGAAAGACTAAGATTTTAAATTATTGTTGGTATCACAACCTCTTAAATATTTAAAACTGTGTAAACACTGTTACATACTTTTACCATAGCTTTTTTTTCCTCGTCACAGAGGTTGTGTATTTTGTTTCAATGAGGCCAAATTATGCAGCAAGTATTTTAAAAATGTATGGTAAAGTTAAGTGTATTCCATCTTCTAAAACACCCTTTGCTACACTTCTATCGTACTTTAGTATATTTCTGTTATACAAACCCCATAAACATATGACCCACACCAAGAAACACTTTCTGACTTAAAATTACTGTGCTCGTCTTCCTATTACAGAACCTCCTTCCCCATCCACCATCCTCCTCTGCCCTGGCTGACCATATTCACCCTGGGAACTACCAGGGAAGCAAGGTTTTCTGACTTATCTCTCCAAGTCTTACATGCTATGTTTTTAAACAACTTGATTCATCAATTTGTATTTTTGGTTCTTCAGCACTCTTCTTCAGGATCTTTCTGTCCTTTGACCTTCTGCTGTTTATTTCAGCAAACAGCCTTTAAAACATCAAGCATCTGGCTGCAGTGAAGTAACAGCCATTCCATGGCACCTTGGAAAAAACAACCAGAGGTACCTCATGGCCCAGACCACCCCGAACGGCAGCTCACTGTTCTGAAAGGTCTTGGCTCAGATGTCCTGTAAGTTCAGACAGCTAACACTGAAGTAGCCTATTCTGTCTGTATTCTCCATCCTTTCTGACTCTAAGGGCTAGCTGGTGTGGGTTACGGTTTTTCTTTGTTTGGGTTTGGGGAGGATGTTGCATTTTTTATTTTATTTTGAAACGAAAGCCAATATTATGGAACACAATCTTGTGGAGCAAAAAGCAAATTCACGTCTTCTATAATGCTGAAACACAATATGGGATGAAAAAAAAAAAAAAAAGAAAAACTAAGACAAAACACACCTGAAGTGGTAATGTCTTCTCACATTCTACAAAATCATTGCTTCTGTCATAAAAACCTCGGCAACCCTTTTACATTTAGGAAAACAGGCAAGCATGTTATAAGAAAAATCTTTACTAGGTCTGAGGACTTCTCCCACTCTCTTACCAGCTGGGATTTCTGTAAGAGATTGCCCTTTTTGAAGGGCAACAGAAAGACAACTTCTTACAGAATAAAATTATGTAAAATCAGAATCCAAAGATATTTTTGAAAAAAGTTAAGAGGACACACTGTGAGATCATTTAGCTTCCTGACAGGCAGAAAGCAGAGAAAAAATTGTACACATGCCTAAAGAAAAAAAAGTCAGGCCTGAAGAGGCATTTCCAAAGATTCTCCTCTCTAAAGAGATACAAATAATAATAAAAACCCTCTGTAAGTTACAGTACAGAGTTATTATTTACCCACATTTCGCATTATATTTCAGGTCAACTTCCAGGTTTCCTGAAAATGAAGATACATAAGGCAACTAAACCATTCCTTCACTGGAGCCTAGCATGCAAATCAACCAGAACGGACTGACTGCAAAGTGGAAATCTTTGGGTGTAGCAGAGATACCGAAGGTGACCCTCCAACACTGCCACATCTTTTAGTAGTAAACCACAGAAAGCTACATATTTGCACTCTGCGTATCTTCTGAACACCATGACCCAGTAGTACACAAATAGTTAATTGCCTTGGATCTTCACATTAGTTACAAAGTTCAGAGGTATTGTTAGACTGTGTGGAGAAAACGAAACACATTACCTCCAACTTAGCTTCTCTCTCTCTAAGGGAGATTTCAGTCTTTAACCTAGTGGATAATGAATTAAGATTGAATGTATAGTTCACACAGAGATAAGGATGAAGATACTTACAGTAAGAAAGCAACTTGGTAATACAAAATCAATTTTTAAAGTTGATATTATTTTCAGCTTAAATGTACTTCAGAGATCCAGAAGAGCTTTTCAGAATTTTAAAGTGTTTTATTGGGCATACAGAAACTGGAAAATAAACTTGTTCCATGAAGCCTCTTCCACTTATCTCTCCTCATGAAAACCAGGAAGCAAAACTCTTAAGATGGTTAGCAATACTTTTATTCTAGCGCTTACTGCAATTCAGCATGATGAATAATCTCCTCACCATAAAGACCATGTAAACCATAACTGAAGTATTTAAGATCTGAAATGACAGATTTGGTGAAATGCACTTTTTAAAAGTGCATAAAGCTACATGACGAACCAACAAAAACATTCTGCAAAACAAGGTCAGTTTTCTTTTAATTGTTTCCCATAACCCAAATACCCAGAGCACAGCTGGAGTTTACTTTAGGGCAACTGTAAAACATTGCAACTGACCTCCAGCTACTATTTGGAGGAGATACTCCCCTCAAAATACCTTCACAGACAAAGTCCATACATTAGATGAGCTATAAATTATTTAAATTTATTGACTTTTAAAACCACATTAATTAAACAGCTTATCACAAGATCACCAACATTGATTTTTCTGTGTTTATACAAGAAAATGCTATTGCAGAGATAGCAAGCAGCATGTCTCCTCAAAACCTTGTTAAGTCATCAGTTCTAATATAAAATCTAACCTTTCAAAGGTTTCCTATAAAACAAAGAAAAACTGAACAAAACCCTTAAAATTGCTTATGCCTGTATCTTCTTTGTTGATGCTGCACTAAAGGAAGATGTAATCTGCTGATGTATGGTGCTGCCTCTGGTATATTTAAATCATGTTATTAATCATAAATTGATTCACGACCTCAGCGACTCTTAATGGCTGTCTACAAGGTACAAAATACTTGACAGAAGAAATAGCTTTATCAACTTAATTTTATGAAAAATGTATACTAATATTAGATTGATATGTACCACATGTATTTTCCTAATTTAATCTATGCAAGCAGTGCTAAACCCAGACCTTTTAAAGAATTTTAGCATATACCATAAACCATAATGTTCTAGCAGGTAACCAACAACTTGGACTGTAGTATTAACAACCATTTATAACTATTTTAATTATTACATCTTAATTTGCAGGAAAAGATGGCAAAAATAACTACAGAAAAAGGACTGTTTTAAAATCACATTGCTACAATAGCATTGTAACCATGCTCACCTAATTAACAGTAAGAAAAGTGATCGGGATAAATCAAGTGACAACACATTCTTTGGGTCAGGGACTTGAAATTCTCTAGGTATTTAATCACGAGTAGCAAGACCAGTAAAAGATGATGCAACACCAACTATTTAACTTCATGCTTTAATGATTTCTATGCAAGAACTTAAAACAAATATGTTGGAAACAGTAATTTGTCCAAAACCAGTCACTCTTGAGATAGCAAAACAATTTAGACACAAATCAGATATTATATATCCAATGACAAAACATACCGATGTTCTTGTCTGAAAAATGTAAGTTTTGCCACCAAAATAAGTGTGTGTGAGTTGGATCCAATACCTGTAGGTTGTTTTAAATACGTTACGAACATTATTTTGCACCATCACATTCTGATAGTTTTCTGCAGTCATGTTTTATAGCTCAAAAACCAGATTCTAACTGGCTAGTTTATGCTGTTTTAGAAGTGAACAGGGTTTATAAAACTTTGTGATAACCACATCTTTGTTAATGTGGTTTACCTTGGATTCCCAACATATATTCTCAACCTTAATTCTGTTTCCAAATAGGTTTTAGAAAGTAGTTCCTTCTAATTTGTAATTAGGAGAAATTTCATATATGGATAGTAAACCGTAGAAGACTATCACCTTGTGGTGTTCTCAACAGTTTTACGAGATGAGAAATCTGAAATCCCATAGTTCTCCAACAGCAGCAAAGGCAACATACTTTCTTACATCTGTGGAGCTACAGTGCCTCTGGAAAGAACATTATGAAAATAAAAAAAAAAGATCACGACCATCTCCAGTAAGTACAGCCTGCTGGTCCACAACTAAGAGCAATTTTGAAACCTCTCTAGAACTCTCCAAAGATTCTTTATTCTACATAAAAATAAACTTCTAGTTACGAACAATGAAAAAAATGCCCCTTAATTGCCAATCTCTTAAAAAAAATGCCCCCAAAATGTAGCAGCTGAGCACAAAATTTCAGCTTGACTGAGATACTCAAAAGAATGGAGGGGCAATAAAACCAAAGAGACTCAGAATAAAAGCCAATTAAGTAAGAACATTAATTTATACACTTAAAGTCTAAATTCAGGTTGAGCTGAAACTTTATTCAATACATGAGGAGACACCTCGGATCAATGGAAGAGAGTTGGAGTCACTGAACCAAGCAAACTCTAAAATGCACAGTCCAAGCACAGCTGGGAGTATTCTCATTTCTGAAATTCATACAGTCTCCCTGCTTCTCCTGCTCTCACATAATAAAATTATGCATATTTGCGCACACACAGAGCTCAAATCATAAGCAACTGTCTTCCCAGCAATCTGCCATGTTTTCTTACAACCAAACAGTTACTCCCACGGCTTCTTGGGTAAGCAGCACTGAAACTCTGCTGGCATCTTTTGCCAAACATTTTTTTTTTTTTTTGTCTACCCCTAACCAAAAGTAATCTTTCTAGGATGACTGTAGCTTCAAGAATTTACAGAAAACAACTTTAGGTTATTTAAGTGGCTCAAGATATCTTCCAGACACTCGACTGAGCCATACCCAGTGTTATAATTCTATTTTACTACCAATGGAAGGGTCTTCGGGGTTTGTGGTTGAGGTTTTTTTAAATTTTTTTTAAGAACTCTAGCTTTTAGCAGAAATTCCCTATTTTGAAAAATGTAACTCTTAGTAGAGATAACGACTCATAAAGCACAATTCTCCCACACATATTTAACTATATGAGCATTTACTTGGAGGTAAATGTGAATGCATATTTAGAAAGAAGAAAACACTGCTTCTAATGTTATGAAGTTTTACGCTGTTAGGGACTGAATGGGAAAGGAAAGATGGTGACATTCATATTACGTGACACTGTCTCTAGTTTCTCACCTGTAAAATGGGAGTTCGCAATGAAGACAGCTACATAATAACTATTATTATCACGAGCAGTGAAGTGTTATTATGCACAGAGCTGCAGTTACAAACATTTAACAGAATAACAGGAACAAACTTATACTTTCTTGTCAGAAAGACTTTCAAAACAAAGGTTATATAGAATTTGCTAATCAAGCAAGGTTGCCCTGCAACTCCATTTTACGAGCCCACAATGCAGTGACACTGAATGTCCTAAAAGTAACAAAGAGGAGACAGGTTAAGGTGCATATAAACAAAATCTTAATTCTTTGACCATAAGCTAGACTCATTATACCATGAATATTCATACTTTATCCTTGCAGATGTGGTTCAGCGTTGCATTATTCATGTAACTTGGTAGTTGTTGGGACCATCAGAGATATTAAATAGTGAGTCAGGCATGCTTACTTGCACGGTTTAGTATTGTTTTTATGTTATGAGTTTTTCACATAATAACTTCTCTGAGATCCTCACACAAATGGAAATGGGATGATGATGCCAATTGTTTCTACATGAACTATTTACATCAAGTTGGCAAATCTGAATGTATCTCGTAAGTGTTTTAACTGCAAGTCTGAAACTTAAATTTCTGTAGCAAAGCTGTAAAACAACTAAATTATAACATCACAAACGAGCATTCAAAAGAGGTATAATTCACATAACTTCAAATCGAAGTGTCAATCTAGTGTAACTGGGAAATTCTTAGAGAACATTTCTGAAAGTCATGAAAATCTGCAATCATATTCCAGTTTTGTTGTTGCTGGAAATCTGAATCGAAGTGAAATATCAGAGATTCAACTTCCTCTGAAATGCAACAGAACGTTCACAATGAAAACACAAACCCAGTATGCTTTTTTGAATGCCGCTGTGTCAAAACAGAAATAAATCCTGCAAGAAAAAACTGTAGTATGTAACTAATGCTTGAAGTTGAACTGCAGCATTCAAGATAGAACATGGCTTCTGTCAGAAGAAAAAAAAAAAAAGCAGAAAAAAGAACAAGACTTTAGAGTACTGAGTAAGTGTGCAGATGCTCAATCACAAAATATGCTTAAGAGACAATGGATGACAGGATCCTTGCAGTTATCAGCACTACCACAGTGGCTGCAGAAGCTCGCTATCACCAAAACTGTTACTGTTTGAATACTAAAAGTGAAGAGGACAAAAATACCAGTAAAAATAGATTAATCTCAGAGACTTGGATTATGCAGAAAAAGAAAGCGCTGCAAATCAAGAACAGTTTGCATTCATCAGAAATAACCTCTGATAGCTAGGAGGTTATAACACTGACTGATCTCAGAGTAAGATTAGCTCTAGCTATTAAGTTGGAAGCTGGTAAATTAGAGATTCAACCAAGACACATATCCACCGTGAGCCAGAGGTTGAGTTTGGAGGAACACTAGATGTTCATCACGACAAAAGGAAAGCTCATTGTGTATCCAGACAACCTGTTGATGGATAAACTTGCCATAGATAATCTAGAACTAAAGGTGAAGTCAGAGCAGTGAAATCAAAAGTAGCAGATGTATCAGCAGCTTGAGTAGAGCATCCTTGAAGATGAGAGATGATACCAAAAGAACAAGGTGTGAATGAACTGTGGCTGCTCCACCCCCAGAATCAAGGCTCAATAAACATATCTGCTCCCATCACATGCTTTCCTCCTACAGTATTTAGGAGCCAAAAGAAGCTTAGCTACCAGAGCAAAGCAGCTAATAAATTCCTTTGACCAAGATTCAGTTTATGCAGTTACATGTGACAGAAGTCACCCAAAGCATATTTTGCCACTATATACTGTAACATCATTGGCAGACAAAAATGCACCTTACTTGAGTATTAAACAGATCAGGACTTGTATGTTTTAGTGAACACCCAAAGAGAATGACAAAGGCCTTTAGTTTCAGAAGCTAGGATCAAGTTCAGAGCAAAACAGGCTTTGATGTCAACATATATAGGTTACCATTTA
Source organism: Pterocles gutturalis (assembly GCF_000699245.1). Classification (NCBI taxonomy): domain Eukaryota; kingdom Metazoa; phylum Chordata; class Aves; order Pterocliformes; family Pteroclidae; genus Pterocles; species Pterocles gutturalis. The sequence goes on along the minus strand of NW_010127757.1, from coordinate 19,831 downwards.
TACACTGCTCTGGTTTGGGATGATATTGGTAGACTTGAGCAGCAAAGAAACACTGCAAATGAGCAGCAAAGAAACACTGCATCACGTTAGTGAAACTCCTGGTAAGCCTCTCTTCAAAGGAGTATAGTCCCCAAAAAGCTGGAAGTCAATGCTGCAAAGCAGAGAACATTATCACAGAAGGGCCTTTGCCAGGCTACAATACTGGGCAAAAAGACCAGACCTGCTGCCTAGAAGATGCAAGAAGAGAATACCACAGCTTCAATGTATGAAGAAAAAGGAAAAGGTCTGGTCAGATCCTTGTTTGCTTACATACCAAAATAATCCCAAGCTGGACTGGGTTCAATTTTCTGGTCCACAATGATGTATCAGTGAGCCAAGGCAGTATAGGATACCTGCTCACTTTCAACTCCCCTGCAACAAAAATGTCTGCTGTCAGTTCATTTAAAAATATGTTAATTTGTTGCGCAAAGCAGAGAGTTGAGCATTAGAATGAGTACTGGCATAGTTATTAAGCCTTATTCCCTCAGTACAAGGTGGATCACTAAAAAAAACAAGGCAACTTTTTGTAGAGTAACAATTTAAAAAGC
>NW_010127757.1:0-19213 GCF_000699245.1 Pterocles gutturalis | reverse complement strand
CTGGAACATCTCCAGCAAGATTATCTATATTACTAAAGGCAGGTTTCTGGTCCAAAGACAGTCTCTCATCAACACTACACAGAGCTCACAGAACATGCCTGGTCATTAGCAATCAAGATGAGTTTTACAACACATCCAGTCTGATATGTAACAAAAGACACCATCTGAGAGATGCAAGAGAAGATCCAAAAGCATTCAAGACTGTAACTGTGAGTCACTGTTTCTGACGATGAAGTGATTCTGAAGAGCCCCATAAACAAGTCACACCTTATTGAATCAAAGAATGGGAAGAAATTCACAGATCACTGAGAAACTACACAGCAAAAGTTATCAATATTGTCTACAAGTTCCTCTTCTGCCAAAGCAAACCACAGAGTACCATGAAGAACCATCCCGCAAAAAGATGAACATTTTAGTGTACTCTGTACTGCAAATAATTAATTTAAAAAAATCTGCTATACAGGTATATTCGTGCTCTTAGGTTTAGCAATGATACATTCTTGTCCAAAGAACCAGAGAATTAGTATACGGAGCAGGACAAGATTTACTGAAACCTATGTCTATGAGCATGACAGTTTCAAAAAGCACCATCACAGATTATAACACCTCACGTAGTATCTGTAACTTACGTCAACAGAGCTCTCAAAAAGCCTGGCTATCTGCATCTGTCCTAATCTAACAGCTTGCAGAAACAAATCCGCCCATATTCTTGACTCTATTTCAAACCTTTTCAGTGCTCATCCATTTAAGTAATACGTACTTTGCATATTGAACATACTTAAATATTTTCATGACATCTCTAGAATACATTCAAGACAGCAAAATCCTTGTGCAGTACTGACAACAGCCTGCCACAACTGTACCACCTTCTCTACCATTCTACCATCTATAGCCTTTCCTTACATATAGTTCAGCAACTGTTAATTCCCAACAACTAATGGCAGCTTCAAGTAGAAAAGCTAAGGTCATATCACAGCTCAAAGCCTTTTTTCCCCCATTGTTTGAATGTCACCGAAATCTAAACTGTTAAAGGACACAAGCTACCCTGGATTAAGGAAGCTCACCCTCCCAGATGACTCTTTCCAGTGTTCTGTCAAATTTCAATATTCTGTGCTCCAAAATCAGAAATTTCATTTTTCAAATCACTTTTTGGAATGCTTTCCCAAATTCATGTCCTTCTCCTGTTCATTCCTGTCAGAATATCTTAAATTGCTTTTAATAATGTCTATTATTCATCCCATCAGACCACCAGTTTTATTCAACTGCATCACATGCTAAACAGTTACTAGTAGAAGTCTGAAGTACATAGCATATATTTTGCTCTACTATTACTCATAGCCAAAGATAAGTATTTCCACGTTTGGATCAGATGACAGGTTATTCCAGTATCCCCCCTTACTGGTCACTTCATGGAAACTAAGAAAGAAAATACTTAGTAATTACAAAATAACATATTGGGGATATTTCCAACACTCAGTGAAGGCTGATTTATGCTTAGAGGCCTAAGAAATTCTGACTCTTGTTGGAAGAGTTCTCATCATGCATGAGAATATATGATCTGTTTTAGAATCCTGCTTATAGGCTAGATGGACTCAATGACACCTTGTTGTTAAATCAGGATTAACCTATTTTCTTCCGTTTTTTAAAATATCTTTCTTTGCAGTCTAGTTGACAATTTTGTTCCTGTGTTCTGAAACGGTTTAAAGAGAACCCAGATGTCTGATCCAACTGAAACACCTCTGAACCTTCAGCCAAGACAGAAACAGGTTCACAAGCTACACTGTGAAGCCCGAGGTACTGTTCCAGGATAATCGGAATGGCTTGGCACATCTGATTCTTCTAAAGTTAAAGAAAAACCCCAAGCAAAGCAACCCTGCAACACAATCTCCACAATACTGAAGGTTCTTTTTCAAATCCTTTAAAAAACTGAAAGCCAAAATCCTCATATTAACTTTTCTTTGACAGTCAGAATAAAAAAGTTAATACAAAACAGCATACCTTTGTCATATAAACAGCATAATTTTGAAAATAATTTGCAAATATTTATAAAGTATTAAGACAATTTGTTTTACTTCAACAAAGGTCACTATTAATATTATGTAAAGAACATAAACCACGCATTTAATAAAGCTAGCATTAAAGGCAAGTTGAAGTAACTGTCTCACTATGTTTAGACTTAGAAGGCAGAATTGAGAAGTTCTAATACTGCAAGAATTATTTATGTCTCTTTGGCCAAACTGAACAAAAACGTGGTTTTAATTTTGACTGCAAGTAGGTAAAAATTTTATCTCCCTATTCTTGTAACTGTGAAAGTAGTAAGAGCAAAAAGCACCAGTAAGAGTTCATGTTCATCCATACATTTCAAATTCTATGAAATTCAAAAGAAACCCAAGATTAAAGTGCAAATTTTGTCCGTCACTAAACTAATAGAAAAAAAACATTGAGCAGTAAAACAAAACTTACTCAGATACTTGTTCAGCAGTTGGGGTATCTACAGAAACTGAAAACAGAAATAAAGGATTTAATTAAAAGTATTTTAAATTATGGAAATACAGAAGTACTCACTTTCAAATCCAAGCACACAGAAATCATAACAATGCAATTGAAAAAAGGGCTGCCATAACACAGACATCCACAGGTAAGTATTTATCTATGTACACTATATTAAAAAGACACTGTATGTACTCACCTTTCTCTATAATGACTTGACAAGTATGAGTGTGACTTTCACTTAGATGTGTGGCCATACTGTCTAAGCCAGAAACATCAGCCAGGAAATCACAGTTAAGACATACTACAGTCACACCTCTAGCAGAGAGAAAGCAAAAAGGAAGTATAAATACAACATGGTTGCAAAAAATGTTTTAACTTACAGCAACTGGACAGACTATAAAAAAAATAAATAAAATTTCCCGCAACTTTAGATGAGATGACTCTCAGAACCATATTCTTTCTTTTTATACTGCAACTAAGCACCTGGAAATCCCAGTCAATGACCAGGGCATCTCCATGCTGGATCCAGTACAAAGAACACCACTTAGACAGAAATTCATCTGTAATGCATGAGTTTCTCAACTGTGGTGGGTTTCGTTTTTTTGTTTGTTTGTTTCCCTCCCTATTACCCATTTTGCACATTATGAAAAATTGGAAAACAAAGAAATAGAAATATTTTTTAAAACTGCTCAGGGTTAAGAAACTAGTTAGTAAACATGGACAAATAACAAATATTTGTCACTGAACAGAATGCTGCTAGTGGAAGAGCTAATGTTTTTATTCTCCTTCTAAATTGTGGAAGCCTAGAAATTCAAGAGGTTCTTAATCTCATTCGACTAATCAGTTCACTATCAGAAAGTAAAAACAATGATCCATAACCGAAAAAAGCTGAATTACCGTAGCTTTGCTGAATGCTTCTTATAGATCCAAAATCTTTTACTAGGACGAGCACTGTGAAAACTAAACATAAGAAAACATTATCACTTAGACTGGTTTTCTTGAATACATTATTCCACATATCCTTTACACTGTAGATAGGACTGCAATTTGCTTATGACAAAGCATGAAAATAGAAGGCTCAATTAATGACCTGCATTTATTATTTTTTTAAGCAGGCAACCAACAGGTTATATGCATAAAGGCCTAGGACTTACATGAGCATTGAAATTAATGACTAGGTCAACATATAAAATATACACAAAAACTTTTAAAGACTTGGGTCACAAATTCAAGAATTCTAGCATTCAAAAATGCCAAGGCATTTTCACGTATATATGTTTAAAAAGACAACTGCATTTTGTATTTTCCTGCAACGTTCAGGGCACAGGATTAACAAGCAGGTTTTCAAAATTTTGTTTTACTGCCACTGCTACGTGATCTGTGTCTAATTATTGCATAGTATAGTTCTATTGCTCTGAAAACTAATGCATTTGTTTTCTTAACAGGCTTTTTTACAGCCGTCATCACCGATATCCTACACTGCCTCACAATCAGTGGCAAACCTCCTACAAAATAACATGCTATTCTGATGACCAGAAGTAGTGTAAGAAAAAGTATCCACTTGAGCATGCTATCTGAGACATCCTTTACACGGTATTCTGAGCACAGATTTCATTAGCAATAGCTGTGGCTGTATGCACTCAGCACTTGTAAAACCAGATGAGGTATTCAATCTGAAACCCAGACAACATGCAACAATTAGTCATTATTTGTTAAGTCTGGCTGAAATTATTACGGAAGATTCCATAGAAACTCTGAAGCAAAGACAGAACACTGCCTGAACCACTGGATTTTTAAGGCAAAACAAGAACATGGGGTTTAGGCCCTCATTACAAAGTAAAAATCCAACCTTAGACATTTCCTTCCAGTCCTATGACCCAGTTCAAAATTCAGCTAATAGAAACATCTAACATAACTTACATGAATTTCGGAAGTATTTAATAACCAAATAAAAATTTTGAAGAGTTCTTACCTCATCATGTGATTCACATAGGCTTTGCTACAGCTGGTGTTGTATCTGCATAAGCTACAGTGGACGTAAGCAGGAAAATGGCTTGCAAAATCTTTTATTTCCGAGTAACACTCAATGCATTTGTGAGCTCCCAAACGACACCTTACAGTAAAATAAAAAAGTTCATATTTAATATCAACACTTAAGATTAAATAACTATTTCAAACTTTTTGCTTTAAGTTGCTAGCAAGCTTTACTACATTAGGGAAAAAATGAGGAACTTAATGTATCAGTTAAATACTTATTAAACTTGTTTTTTCTTGAATTATACTGTCATTATGACCCTAATAAAAAAGTGAAAGTTAATGTAAGCAACTGTTATTGGCTGCTTCTGGAAACAAGATACTGCATTAGCTAAGAACCTACTACTTTAGCTGCTGCTGTTGTCTCTACGCACTTGAGAAGGATTTCAGAGAAATGCTTCATTCACCATGATACACAGAAAAAACACCGTTTTTCCTGTCATCCCTGATATTCCCCACAAGCTCTAAAATATCTACAAAGGAGTAATGTGATCCTGCTCTTCCCCAATTTTGCTGGACAATTTTGGATGTCTCAGACAACTACACCCTGTGAGCATGAGCACCTTATTGGAAGGGAGACATCTACAGTCTTCGACAAAGAAAAGTGCTAACTCATCTTAACCAATGAAATCACATTCTAGTCCATAAAACATCCATTAAATTATTAACATAAGGATAGCAAAACCCACTAAATTGTAAATATAAGGACAGCAGTCTCCCAACAGCTTGCTTTTACCTTCTTGATTTTTTTTTTTTTTTGTAGCTCCCCAAACTAAGGTATCTCCTAGGACAGACAAGACTAAACCTTTCAAATAAGTGGTTCAAATAAAACCCTTAAAAAAATGAAGGAGGAAGATACTTTTCCCTCCGTAAGAAAACTTGCAAAGAACATGCAGGCAGATGTATTCCCCTCCAGAAGTCACTTTTAAACGTAAACCTGCCTAATGAGTCAGTATTTCAACAGTCTGTGGCTCTGTGCAGAGCAAAATTCTGTATTTGGAACAGAGGAGTTTCCAGAACACCTGTTCTTCCATCATAAAGCAGCTTACCACCAACAAAACTGGTGAACAAAGGTTCAGAATTATAATCACAGTACCAGTATGTGGAAAGTTTATGTGCCTGCTTTTTCTGCAAAACTGAAGCGTCAAATCTTCTGCACTGTAGTATTAAAATTTTTGAAAGATAATTAAACGATCAGTTATTTATATTCCAAGTATACTTAGAGATATTTTAAATATTCAGTATGTTACCTTAGATTATGCAATGCTGTATTTGTAATTTTTTTTTTTTTGCTGTTGGTCCATGCATTTTGCTTCTTCGATGCTGTCGGTTTTGATTTTGCTTTTGACTTATTTGTATTAGATTTGTTATGATTTTTAGTGGTTGTATTTTTAGCTTTAGGTGATAACTGAAACACGGAAGCACTTGTACTAACAGAAGATGTAGCTGATGATCCTGACTGAAGGGATCCAACAGATGCTCGAATAGTCACCTACAAGTATGAAATGAAAAATGTTTCTGTTTAGATTTAAGCTAAGTTCCCATTTCTATTTGTCTCAAAGTTTAAGCCACTTTAGGACAAAAAAATCATAGGATAAAACATTCTCCTGAGTAAAGACTGCTTTGAAATATATGAAGTACGGTTGACTAGAGTAAACCTAACCTCAATAGTCTACTGGATGCTGAAAAAGCTCTTGTTTTGGTGGAAATAGTGAGCCATGACAAAACACACTACTTTGTTTTCAGACCTGCAACTGGCTACTTCCTGCTTTCTTAAAACAAAAAAAATGTAGCTGTGGAAAAGAAACAGAAAGGTCAGGCCAGTTAGCTCTACTAAGAAGAACATCAAAGAAACCCATAAGTACCCAGATTTAACAAAAGCCCTGTGTCTTGTTGCCTCATGATTAGCCCATCTACTTCCTTCAGATATTTTTGCTCCTCATCCTAGACCCCCAAGGACTAATTCTGGTTTCTGACCTCTTATCTGGCACTACCACACTCCTTTGTCTTGCCCTTAAATTTGGTTCTCCAGTTTTCACTCGCAGCATAACTCCTAATTATACTTCTTGCCCATACTTATAGTTTAGAAGCACCTCATCTTCTATACCTGGTTCCAAGCTCTTCAGTCTCAATATCTACATCCCATCAAGGTATGCTAACACCAAAATTTTAACATAATCTAGGCTTTCATTAGATCATGAAGACCCTGAAATCTTTAGAAAACCGAGGTATTGCCACAGAGCAGAGAATCAGTGCTTTACATTCTGCCAAGGAACACAATCAACATCAACTTCAGTCATTTTCCCTTCCAGATTCTATAGGAAATGAACGGTGAAGAGCTGATCAAAATGTTAATTTTCTTCCTTTCAACTGAAAGGACATGTATCATCCAAGCTTCATTTAAAAACTACAGGAAAAAGTCCTGAAATCTACACGAAAATCCTAGTCTAAGTGGTTCCTTCATCACAGAATGGTTTGGGTTGGAAGGGACCTTAAGGACCATTTAGTTCCACCCCCTGCCATGGGCAGGGACACCTCCCACCAGCCCAGGTTGCCCAAAGACTCATCCAGCCTGGCCTTGAACCCCTCCAGGGATGGGGCATCCACAGCTTCTCTGGGCAACCCGGGCCACTGCCCCACCACCCTCCCAGTAAATAATTTCTTCCTAATACCTGACCTAAATCTACTCTCTTTCAGCTTAAAAATGGAAGAATGATTTAAAGATATCCTAAGTGTTCTGAGGAGACATGAATTTACTTCATAAAACACTCAGCAGAAAACTGTGGGGTTTTTTTTCCACTTCAAATGCTGGAGATAGATGTAGTGAACTCAGTTTTAAGTACATATTGTCTATGGAGAAGTAGGTCTTGTACTCTCTCTGATTTTTTGCCACCATCTTCCACAGCTGAAAATCTTTCATATGAAACGATGCAGACCCCTCAAGACCAACATCCAGACTATGTCCTTTTCTTGTAGCACAAGAAAGGATAAAATGCGAGGGGGCAAATAAACCAACAGCTTCAAGAAAGAACTGACTGTACTACTGCCATATACATGTACAGGAGAATGGGACAGACACCAACACCACAGATCACCAGGAGGAAACCACAAACTGGGCCTGGCAATTCTTCCAACAGGAATATTTTTTAGAGTTTTAGTTTTAGAGGCAGGGGAAAAAATTTGCTTTGGAAAAGAAAGCAGAAAAGCACTTCTTTCTATTCCACCCCTTTCTCTACCAATACATATTTTCCTTTGCCCCTCTAATTTTCCTGTATGAACACTTACCTTTGTTCCAGGAGGCAATCCTTCTAACTGTTTGGGTTTCCTAAATGTTCGGTGATGCTGAGTCTTGTGATCCATTTTTTCTTTGCACGTCAAAAATTGCAGTCTGCACTTAGTACAACGGTATATTCCTTTTTTCTTTTAAAAACAGAAGACAATCTATAGTAAGCATGAATGTCATGGTAGACAAAACTCCAACCCTAGCCTGTCTTAAGCAATGCTCATCCAGCTTCTAAAACATCAACTGGACAAACTCCTAATATTGTACGAAGCCAAGACACTGTGCAGGAATTAAAGAGAGAATACTACTTGAAAATGTGAGGCAGCATCATTACTAAGAGTACGAGAATCAGGTTACCAGTTACAAGACGACATAGTACTTCATAATCTTTTTCTCCACTTGAGCTAGTGAAAGGTTTGCTAGTAACCTCAAGAAAAGCAGAACACATCACAACAACTTGATGAAGAAAACGAGTTGCAGAGATATTCTGTCAAGGATATTCAGAGGATTTTTGTCTTTTTTTAAACAGGGAGCTGATTCTAATAATTCCCTTAAAGACTTTTCAAAACACGCAGTCATAATTCTTCTACCATATTCTATTAACTATTCTTATCCAGTACCAACCATACAAATCAGTTACGCTATTTTTTCAAAGAGAAATTAATAACACACATTTAGCATTTTTCTAGCATTAAGGATTGAAAATTATCTGCTTACCTGATGCCTCATGTAATGATGCATATACGGTGCTCCAATTTTAATTACTTTGAGGCAAAATGGGCATAGCAAGTGTTTTGTATTTTCATGAACTGTCCTAAAATGTGTTTCTACATCTGAAAAAGCTGAGGATCTGTAGTTGCATACCTAAAACAAAAAGTTCGACTTTCTTGTTAAAAGTTTATTGACAGTAAAGACAGGTGGGTGGTGTAATCTAAATATAAAACAGTCTGAGATACCTGGCAAACGTATGGCATTTCACCTGGCTTATGATTGTCCTTCATATGTTGCAAAAGAACTTGCTCTGTTTCAAAGGATAATTCACAGATCTTGCAAATTGCTAGAAAAAGTGAAAAACAAGAAAAAAGTAAAAATTTGTTTGGGGTCATAAGTAGATAAATTATAACACGTATACGTGAAGTGTATAAACGTAAAGCAATCTAACGATTATTCTACTCTTCAGAAGAAATTCCCTATACAATTTCAGGAAGTCAGCAGTGCAAGGCCCTTAAACAACATGAATTATTGCAGTCAAGCTTTCAATTAAAAAACAGCTTTTTAAAAAGATTTTTTAAAACATTTTTTCAAACACACATTGCTCTAACATAAATTGAATGAGTGCCCAGCTCCTATATTAAATCTCAAGATAATTGCTCTTAAATAAATAGCTTTATTCTGAATGTACAAACCAGCAAAGTAGAAGTCAGAAAATACCTAAAAATTTTAGGTCACAAAAAGATTCAATGTGATACAATCCAACTTACTAGATGACTCGTAAGGCGTGTGTGTACTTTCAATGTGGCACTGCAGCTGGAATGGGGTGGGAAACTGACGGTAACAGTGCTGGCAGGTGGTGTGGCTTTCCCAACTTTCACTGCTCTGCTTCTCAAGCTCCAAGTGATGTTTCATGTGGTTCATAAACCTTTAAATGACAGTGAACAGGTGCTAAAACCTACATTTTAACTTCCACTAGAATGCAAAATGTACAGGATTCTTTAGAAACTGTACTCCATAAGAACTTTCTCAATTAGAAAAAAAATTCCAAGGAATGTGTTCATTTAAAAAAAAAAAAAAAAAAAAAGGCAAAGTTAAGCAAGCTGACTACACCAGAAATCATCTTAAAACATCTAAAAGCTTAAGCAGAAATTTTGACTATTGTAAGTCACATGCCACATATCCGAAACATGTTCTAAGGCTAAGCAATCTATTGCATTTTTCATGTTTGCTTAGACAAAATTCTTGCCTTGAAATAAAGGGAAATTAGTAAAGGCAACAACAAAACATGTCAGCTGTTCGCACTTCACCACCACCAGAGTCTCAAATCCCCATTCTGAAGCAAGTATAACTTTAGCTCTGCTGAAACTATTAAGTAGCAAGAACATATTGGCAATTAGGACATTACGACTTTTTCTGAAATCACCTCCATTCAAAACTGGCAGGGTTCCAGCAGCTTTCTTTGAATAAAGCATTTAGGACTGAAGTTGAATTATGAAGGACAGTTATCAAAGAATGTCACTGTGCAGCTGACAAGCCAAAGTCTATGAGAAACTTGGTGGTATGTTACTACTTCAAGTGACCACCTCTTCCTCATTAATATGTCCACCTATCTGTAGTAGGAACCTATTCTGGCTGAGAAGTCTAGGCACCCATGACAACATTGGCAGGTCATAGTTACTTGTGGAGCAGCACAAGGACAGGTTAGTTGCACAACCCACTACCTGTTCAACTTCAAAAACTGTTCTATTTTGAATGTGCTTCATTTCAGTACAGCCAGAGGAACTATTAAATGTAGGTCACACTCACAAAAGGAATTTAGTTCCCAATATAGTGACCTGGGATTTGGAAAAAGCAAATGAGCTAAGGAGAAGAGACTCTTGAGCTCAAGCTTCTAATATCAAGCAGTTGCTTAAAAAACACAAAAGAAAAAAAGCAAATAAAAAAGCTAACTGAAGATATCCAGGTATCTACCAGAAGAAAGGAACCAACACCAGTACTCCATATTACCTTAACAGAACATTGTTTCCATGGTGTGTTCTAACACAGGTCTTTTAAAGGAAGTAAGGGATTACCCTGATGAAGCACTTTGTGATTTTCTGAATTAAGGTCCAGAAAACTGGACAGGTTACAGGTATAAAATACACCTTGGAATAAAAATTCTGGAGTTACAGAGCTATGGAATACTGTACAAAGTTAAAGCAAAAATCAATAAGGCTGAAAGTCATCTCTAGAGAAATTCAAAGAAAAATTAAATGCTCATTTTTTAATTACTTGCTGTGCAACACATAGGCACCATAGCACCAACAGCTTACAATAGAATGCTGAACAGAAAACAGTACCTGAAAAACATTTTTAAAAATTAACCCAGTATCTTAATAAAGTATTTTTTCTGTGGAGTACTTTTCATGATATTGCAAGAAAGGCTTATTTGAGAAGTATTATGCATATAAAAAGAGAAGAAAGACCTCTTGGCCCATATGAAACATTGTTCACTGCTCTTAAAAAGATAAATTACAAGGGAAGAAATGCCGTAATTAACAGGAACTATAAAATCGTGAGAGTAAACTTTTAAAGTCTAGTAACATACAACATTTTCAAGCTGCTTAAGACAAATTACTGGCATTTTAATTAGGATTTACACATACTTAATGATTAATAGCAAATTTAATGTTTGTAATTACATGAAACTTTTGTTTTGTTCAATAACACAGGTCTATTGTTAGCATAAACCTGTTCATTTTAACTTGCAGACTATGCCCTTTGAAGGAACAGTCCATTTTTCAGTTTTACATTCTGCTATTTCAGCTTCCCTTGAAGAATGCATGTAAAAAAGTTCAATGACCTTAACTTCTAAAGGAACAATGACACAAACTCGCCTACCTATTAAAACAGCTTACTGAAGATTTTTTTGCAGCATTTGGAAGTAAAATTATTCCATCAAAAAGCAGATGTTACATAACTAAAGCACCAACAATTAGTCACTGTGCATCCCTAAAGGGAATTAACACTCGCATATACTGATACAACCATCAATCCAGACGGCAAATTGTAAAACACTTTGCTGCCCTTTCTAACCCCAAAGTCCTACAACTGCTCTCATTAAAACTCTACACCATTATAATCTGTACTCTAATCTGTAAAAAGTTTAAGTTATGCCTATACATGCATAAAAAAATTAATTCAGTTACCCAATATTATCAGTTTTCAGTAAGAAAAAAATTTCTATCCCAGAGAGACAAATTTTTAATGCATGAGACTCAAGTGCTGTGGGCTGTAAGTAATTAACAAACAATTAAGGAAGTGAGTTCAAATACCTTATGTTATTTTTAAGAACTTTCAGACAGCTGAAGCACTTAAATGTCGTATGAGTCTTCTGCTCCTGTTGTACCTGCTGGGTGTCACCTTCATGTTTCCCATAATAAAAGTCGTTAACTAACATAATCAATTTTCCTTTCTCAGATTCAGCAGTCTTGCTTGTTGTGCTTGAACATTCTGTTTTGGCCATTCCCAGGAAAAAGTTATTTACCATATCTGGACAACAATACTGGGTGGAAAGCAGGAGGAGAAGAGACACAGACAAAGGTATCAGTCTCTCTTACCAAACTGCATCGATGACAACAGCATTTTAAAAACTGAAGCTACTCACTAACTAGAGTTAGATGCAAAGCTCAGTTTTCCGACTTTATTCATATTCACATATGGATTTTGATCAGTCACTGATCTCTAGGTAGTGTTTAGGTAATCAAATACTATATAATATAAAAGCTGAAAAGGGATTACTCTCACGGGTTCATGTAAGATAAATGTAAGCTAGAAATCTGAACACCAGCGTTGCCTTACTCATTAGAAAAAGGTCTCCTTCATTTAGATTTAATAATGAGAAAGAAAAAAGCAGCTTTTATGCAAGTATTTTGCTGACAAGCTTAAGTTTACTGAGAACTTAATGGAAAGTTTTATCTTGTCTTTCTTTGAGGTAGACATATGTTGAAACCTGCAAAAGTTCTTCCAGCATTACTGAAAACTTCAGAAATTTTAAATCACACACCGTACGCTGTTCAAGCTTCTTTATGCCAAAAATGTACATAATGAACGTTTAACCCAACAGCTATAATACGAAACCTAACAAGTATGAAGTACTTCATACAGAAGGTACTATGCGGTTTCCAACAGTGAACAAAATTAGCATGTTTCAGAGGACAGATCTTGCTGAATAACAGTTCTTATTGTGCAGGACTACTTTTTATAAGCCTACTAGTAAAGTATTCATTTCCTACTGTGGAAGTGTAACTCAGTATATTTATCCCATATAGTTTAACTAAAATTTAATTAAATAATACTTATTAAACCCACTTCTTCAATGGTTCTTTCATTTGGTTGATGTACTCGGCGCAAAAGCTATTCTCTACAAACAATGATTAGAGAAAGATAAAACACTTGATTTTTTTCCACTGTTATGTAAGTATCTTAATTGTATTCTGAAGCTGAAGAGGACAGCAGCTACCATTTTGGGCATCTTAAACCCAGTAAATCAGAATAATCTGTGTGAACAGTAACTCAGAGCTTCACAAATTTCTCTTACACAGTAGTTCATATCCCTTTTGCATGGGTTATTCACATCAGAGTGCAAAGCCATTTCTCTGGCCCTTGAAATGGAATACATACGTCTGAGAATCACAGCAATCTTTGCCAAATAATAATAAATATTTTCCAGGAAACAGTACTTCCAGAAACAATAAAAAGTTTCATAAACAGACTAACCAATGCTTAGTTTCTGAAAACTCTGTTTCTCACAGTGTTTAAGTATGAACTACAAATTAAGTTCTTCTCCTCAGCTTAACAACTTTTTTAGCTACCAGATTATATATAAAAAGCTAAGTTTACACTGCCATCTTTGTCTCAGGAGGTATCTAACAAAGATGTGGGTCAACTGCCTGCCTAATATCATAGGCACTTACCTTAATCAGATTTACCTGAATCTGGCCAAGGGTTCAAGAAGTCAAAGATGTTGCAGAGAGAAATCACGCAGAGACAGCAAATACACCTCAATTTATTGGAAAAATTAGGCAAAAAGTGGCAAGATTTACAGCTTCCCTACTCCATTCTTTCTCTCCTCAACTGCAAGGTATTGAGCATTTGTTCTCTGGTTGATCACAGCCAGAAGCCACACTATCTTCATATCAAAACATGGCACTCTCATAATCAAACAGAATCCCAGATAAGTTTGTCATAATGTTTACCAGCCCCAAAATATTTTACCTTCATATGATTTTTTAGAGGATCCATAAGATTGAAATGAATATTGCACTTCGGACAAGCTCGTGGAAAAGGTCCTCCATTTTTAATGGTGCTTGATGCAGCATTTGTACCTGTAAAATTTAAAATACGTTAATATTCAGAATTCATAGGCAGAATACTCAATGTATTATTATTTAATATTCTAGCAAACTACACTATTTCAAATTAAAACTATGGCAACTGATATAGCTGTTGTAACCATAAGCAAGGTTTTAAAACCATCTTTTAGCTATCCTTCCTTTTTTCCAAACTGAGTTTCAGTTAGTGCTGTTTGATACAGACCTATAAATAACTTTTACAAAATCTTAGTGAGAAATAAGAAAAAAAATGGGAGGGGGTGAAGGTAGCATCTTAGAGACAAAGCATCAATTCTGCACACCACCACCCTCCTACCACCTGGATAGGATGGATTTGTGAAGTTTCTGTTTTAAGAACTTTAATTCCCAAATAAACACGTAAAACTTGCTTTATGCCATGACCTGATCATCATCACAACAGGGTTCAGATAATGGTTTTGGAAAGGAATGTCACCATCTTGTTCTCAATGATAAGAAGATTTCTCTCTGGACAGTTGTTGGAACCTAGGCCTATCCAGATGCATCATTCCTGTTGAGCAAAGGTGTCTTTGGAGAACCTGGAGAATAAATCCTCTAAATAATTACTCCCAGTAATGAAAGGAAATAGTATTTCTCCTTTCAACATAAAATTATTAATACCTTTTAAGAAAAAACAAAAAAGCTCTGCATTAGCTTAAATTTTAACAAATAAACCCAGGCTTCCAGTTTTCTCCAAACTGACAAAAAAGCAAGCAAGACTTTTCCAGTTGTTCTCTTGCATTCTCAGGTCATTCACAGATCTGGAGGACTGCATGCAGAATAAGCAGTTTAGAACAGAAGGTTAAACACAGTAAGAGTTTTAAGCAGTGTCTCAACTGTGGAGTCAACCGTACCCTGCCAGGGCTATGAAAAAATGTAATAAAAATAAACACACAAATACATCCACCTTATAACAAGGGAACAAGTAAGTGTATGAGTTAAAACAACCACGAAACAGCATTATACATTTTGTCACAAAAATAGTCTTGCATAGTCCATGAGGTAGACAGGGATCAAACAGTATTTTTCCTTGTGAAGACAACAGTATTGTTAAAAATCATAATTAAGCAGAAAGCCGTTCACATGAGTGGATGGTCACGCAAGAGATGTACCACAAAACAGTGCTGCAAGTCTTCACTATTACAGTTTGTAAAACGTTTTGACATATCACATCAAAGTGCAAGCTGAGTTGGAAGAAAACAAGTTCTGCAGCAAGATGTAGTGTTCTGCAGTACTTCAGTGCTGGGTTCTGCGGCACATTAGAAATTGCTATGCTAGCATGGGATGACTCAGAGACAAACTCATAAAAATAAGGATGTCAGTGAATATGACCTACTCCTTTGTTACTGCATTTAGTAAGATACTCCAGTTATCTTTTGTGTATTATAGGCTGTAGCACAATATCTGTTTTATGCAACACAGGGTGGAGGAAAATTTTTTGCTGCGATATTCCATGTTATAGCCACTTCCTGCTCATTGCTGGGGAGGACTCTGATAGCAAGCCAGCCGCAAACAAGACATGCAAAAACCCCAAATATGAAATTATTCCAAACAGAATCACACTGTAAGTAGTCCCTCATTTTAACATTATAGGAGAGAGTGTGGTTGCAAATATCTCCAAGAATAAATTCTTGTCTATTAACAATCAGCTGGAAAGAACCTTTTGGCTCAGGAGAAAAACACACCTAATTATTAATACACTGAAACAGTTTGACTTCCTCTCATCTTCTAGGGAGGTAAATGTCTTTCAAAGAACATTCTCTCTTTGAAACTTAGATTCTCTCTCCTCTTTTCCCACTACTATTTTCAACTGTATCAAAAACACTGCTGCAAAAGAAAGGGAGGAACTGCAAAACTTTGCAATAGTTAGTTGAAGTACAGAACCACAGAATAATTTAGGTCGGACCTGTGGAGGTGTTTTTGTCCAATGCCCCACTCAAAGCAAGTCCAACCTTATCAGGATGCTGAGAGCTGTGTCCAGTCAACTTCTGAATATCTCCAGGGATGGAGACTCCACAATCTGGGTCCTTGCTGCACTGCCTGACATTCCAATAATGATTTCCCCCCCCCCCTTCCTTTTATCTAATCAGAATTAGTTGATAAATTCAGTCAGAGTTTTTTCAATCTTGACTTTCTAGGTTTTATTTTTTTTTAAAGTTTCAACTCTCTATTCAGTTCTTTGACACAGAAAATCTGAACTAAGAGTATGAGGTCAGAGGCATTTATTTTGATCATGAGTCTTCACAGCCACTAAATAACTTAACCATTGCTTTACAGAATCCAGAAATACCTACTAAAAAATAAAGGTCTAAAATTTGAATAACGTAGGGTGTATTAATTTGTAAAGGTATATAAATCCTTGCATAGAAAGGTTTTCCTCATTTTAAGGCATAAGAATAGAGTTTATTTATTTACATTGCCTTAATAGCATTAATAATACCGATCAAATTAAACACTACAAGAGTGCTAGCTCTTTCCATTAGGCAGACACATGGATTGACAGACCATCTGATCTAGCACACCTTCTGAAGCTACACTGTGATGCTGTTACTGTTGGGGTGAAACAGCTGAATTGCTTCCAGCACCAACCTCATTAGGCTTGGCCTTTTTTGGAGTCACACTGTTGCCCTCAGAAGTAGCAGTACTCTTAGATACAAAACCACTGTCATTCCAACCTACACTGGTTCAAATTAAAGAACCTCAGGTTTTTTCCATTGTCTATTATGAGCATATTACTGATGCCTATACTTTAATAGATGGACAAGTCTACATAAAGCAGTTAAGATTTCCCTAAAATAATAAGCCATACAGAAGAAAACAATATCCAACTCAGACTGAATATTCTAAGGCCAAGGGAGAAGGAAAGATAAATGCAAAGAGATATAGCCTCATCCCTGAAACCCACCAAATCAGACTACGACCACCTGAATTTATTTGTGTATTTTTCACATCTTTACCCACACTAGCCTGAAACAAAGGGAGTTCACAGTAATGAAGTGAAGCTAAGCAGCTGGTTTCCACAACACCCACTATTTGGAACAACCTCTGCCCTTCTGATGAAAAACCCATCTCCTTTTTTCTGGTCCTGTGTTAACGCTGGTTTAATTTTTTATTTAACTGTAAAACATTTGAGACTTCAGTTTGTACGCAAAATGAAACCAGTATTGTAACTTCTACTGACCAGTCACGGCACACCTATTTGCTCTCTTCTGAAAGAACAGTTGATTCACTTATTATTTGCAGTATTTCTTCTAAAAAAATAACAGATCACTAAAAAATAACTCAGAAATTCAAAGATTTGGTGCCTGATAAACGTGCCCATCAATATTTGGCTCCATCTTGTTCCGAAACCCATGCCCCTTTCACTGTAAGTTTACCCTTGATGATGTAATCTCAATACAGAGATTAGTCCTCAAGGAGACCTGAAAGAGGACAGCTACATACCAAGAAGTCTGAAGTGCCAGCACAGGCCTTGTAAATCTCTCATAATCACAGACTGCAAACAGCCTTAAGACTATAATAAACTATGACAAGGACTGGACTTTAGTTCCAGACACAATTTTCTGAACTAAGGACATTCTTGCGCATTCCCCTCCCAACAGTCTAGCTGCTCCAGCGATTTCTTTGGGTGCGATAAGAAACAGAATTAGTACCTTTAAAAGTCTTCTCAACAAGCAGAGACAACTTGTGTCACATAAAATTATTCAAACTTTTTCTGAGAAGAAACAAAATAACCCCCTCCCACTCCTCCAAGTTGTGTTTACTCAGTGGCAACTTATCTGCACCTACTAAACAGTCTGGATAGTCTCCCCTTTCAATCCACAGAGGCAAAGAATCTCAGCAGGGAATGATGTCATTTGAGCATCTTAGAGAATCTACCACACTATGTCTGATATACAGGAAAACATAATTCACTTGTTATATATGTTTTTAATCATCCTAAAGTTCTCCTTTGTAGCAAGCTTTTCCTCCTCTCTGACATAAATGAACATAAGTGTCTCACTCTATACATTGTTTGCCTAAAGTAATTAACACATTCACAGAACAAACAGGCTATTAATTAGATACTACTACTTCCTTGGGTTTTAAAATGCACTTATAGTTGCACTGTTATGTACATGAGCTGGTTACACTGACATGCGCTTCTTGATCAGCAAAGGCTTCCATACAGCTGGTATGACTTTAGCATTCCTCTGTATCAGGGAGGCTATTTAAGCATCGCCATCAACCCACAGCAGGAACTGCTGCAATGTACTTAATTATGTGCAGTTGTGTAATGAGGGCCAGGGAAAAGACAGAAGGTCTGACTGATTTTACAAGAATCTTCTGTAAAGTATTTTATTACTGTAGAAAACCTGATCTGAAAAATCAAAAAGGACTATTTTTACATGTTAACAAAATTGGCAATAATTACAATTAAAAAAACTTGACATATCCATGACAAAAAACCTGAAGACTATTTTATACATTTATAAAGGTGAGCATTCTTAACTCAGCTTATACAACTCTGATCTCATAAATTCCCTCTTTCAGAAGAAATATAATACTAAGAGAATATACATAGATTTGCATTTGAATATTTTGTTCATTTTTAAAAAAAATTAAAGCGTATTTTGAAAAACAGTCAAACCAATTCCAAGTATTATTTAATATCTAGCTGGTATAAATCAGATGAATTCCTCTTTTCATCAAAGCACCTCTCTCAAGTAGTGCGTGGACAGAAGAATTCCTTGGATCACCCATGTTCCAGACTAGTTTGTCCAATCCTCTACCCAGCAGATCACAACAGCCAAAACTGTCAAGGACTCCAGCTACTCAAGAGAGCAGAGAAAAACAGCAGCCAAACAATTCTTGTTTGGTTTTCAGGCTGCTCAGGAGTCTGTTATCTTCACTTCATGCTCTTAGTGAATACTTTTGTAAATATTTTGTAGCTATTATGAAACAGTTGGCTATATTCATACATTATTATTATACATTATTAATATTATTATTATACAGTATTATTGTGTACAATATCTAACATCACTGCAAGAAAGAGCAAAGTGTACTGGATGTAGTATCACCTTGCTGACAGCTTTTTAAACACACATTACAACCCTACTGTAAAATCCTTAACACCATTATGTGCATCTGTTCTTGCTGGGCCTGATTTTATGAACGATGGTGAAAGACATTAGAAATGGCAATCTAAAATGAAAGCATCAGATGTACAGTGGCAACAGTCATCAATTAACAGGACAGGGACATGAAAGCCAACTTATTTGGGGCCTCTAGTCACAGAATCACAGAATGTTAGAGA
>NW_010127756.1:19757-22666 GCF_000699245.1 Pterocles gutturalis | reverse complement strand
TCTTGGGCCCCTTTACCTTCAAGTACCCTCTCCGACAGTATTTCCCCTAGCAATTGCTTGAAAAGGCCGAAGTTGGCCCTACTGAAGTCCAGGGTTGCTATTCTGCTCGGTATTCTGTTACGGCCACATGAGATCCTGAACTCCACCACCTCATGGTCACTGCAACCAAGGCTGCCCTCAACCTTCACTGCTTCAACCAGACCCTCCTTATTTGTGAGAATAAGATCTAGCATCGCTCCTCTCCTAGTCGGCTCATCCACCATTTGCATCAGGAAGTTATCATCAATGCACTGGAGAAACCTCCTGGACTGCAGATGGCTGGCTGAGCCAATCTTGTCTGTCTACCTCCTAACTCTATCATCTGCTGCCATCCAGAGAATCTAAGGTTAAATGACTTGATCACATCTCTGTCTGTCAAAACTACACAGCGAACCAGCAAGGTGCTGAGCATTGGCATGGTGTCAGCGTGGGGTGCGACCGCTGTGCACTTCTAAGATTTTCTCCCTTAGGCTGGACCTTTACTGGAATTCAAGAGTTGGACACCAGTGAAACGCAATCACCCCATCAGACAATATAAAACAATGGGTAAACGTGTGAAAGGGTTGCAAACAATCTGAAGTGCAAAAGGAGAGTGGAGTCTCCCAAGTTTATATTTAGTTTTGTTTATCATCAGCAACTAACCCTGCTCTAATTTACAACCCTATAAGTATATCCAGGTCACAATCCATTTGTGTGAGGAACAACATAGTATTCAAGATCCAAGTTTGTTTTTCATTCCTTTAAACAACAGCTGACATAAACCTTTCTTCCAGATTGTCTCTTAACATTCTGTGGGGGGATCATGTATTCTGGGCACCAAACCAGCATCAACAGTCCCTGGTGGGAGTGGCTGGTGAAAGAAGAAAGACAAGTGGAGGTACGACTAATCTTGCCAAAACAAAACAGCAGAACTTTTCTGGCTTCTCCCTGGTTCCACATTTGTTGGTCTTCTGCAAGAGTGGAAATCCCACCAAGGAGGATTCTTTGAAATCTCAGATTCTTGCACATCTCTGTCCTGATCTGTTCTGAATACTGCAGGAAAGAATGCTTGTCCTGGTCATGCAGAAATGGGTATTTATATTACACAGCAGAGGCAGTAGACACGTCCAGGGAATACGTTACGTATGAAGTAAAGAAGTTACTGGCAGCAGGAAGTTGAGCTGTTTGCGCAACCTACCTGAGAAAAAATAATACCTTTCTTTGTGCAGAAGTACAAAATGTATATGGTAACACAGCTGAGACACATTCTTAAGTAAATAGCTATTAAAAATAAAGCTGTTAAAAGAATGCAATGGTTGGGCATTGAGGTTAATGTATTTGCCAGGGTTTCTACAGCAACGCAGTGAATTAACTTTCAATCATGATGAAATAGTCTTCTATTTTAACTATGTATGGGAATTCAATTTAAATGTCTTCCACCCTCCAGCTCCTCCACTCTCCTTGACTCTTTTCAGGGGAAAAAAAGAGAATGAAGGAGGTACAGCCATTCACTCAGCTTGACAATGTAGCTGCTAAAGTGCACATGTATGGACTGACCACTTCACTGCATTTGCAACACAGCTGTTATCTTCTAAAGGTGAAGCTGCTGAAAGTTTTAGAGCTAGCAGCTGCTGCACAATGAGCTTGAGAGATGCTGAGCACTTAAGAGTCCTGTTGGCTTCAGAAGGAACTCCAGTATCCTCAACACCCTTCCACTTTGACCTGCAGGTCACATTTATAACTGGACCTTTTTGCACCTTTTTAGGAATACGGGAATTAAAAATATTTCTTGGCATATTAAATACCTGTTGCAAATATGGAGATCACGTAAACACATTTCAAATAAAATGGTTACCACATTAGCACAGTGTTTCTGAGATCTGCTGAGCTGATCCCCCAACTCTAACTGAATAGGCTTTCCTCAAATCCTTGCAATATTTACCCTGCATGTGGCACACAGTCTAATAAGAGTTATGGGCTTCTCACAAAACCAATAAGCATAATGGTACATCTTCTAGAACAGGACCTTACTCTATTACTCTTCCTTACTGCCACACTGACACATGCAGGACCTGATAAACCTGCCTCCACCCACATGCTGTCCCACCAGAATAAATACAATTTGCTCTACATGCTTTCCACCAGCCAACACAATGGATATCCTCCCCTGTCTGCCCTCATCCATTATGCAGAAGAGACATAACTGGTTGTATTAATGCTAGCTCAAAGTCACACACACATGCACACACACACTCTTAGATAAATCCTTCTATTACAATAAATATGTCATAAAAAATTACATACCCTGAATGGTTTCAGCAGCAAAATAGCAGCTGTTGCATAGTTTTAAGTTTTTTTTATTTTTAACTTATTAATATGCTGATCAGATTCTTGTAATCACAAAGAAGGGACATTAATCTTATAAAACACGCAAACTATTTTATCTGGGAAAAAAAAATGAAAATGTGGGCAAAGCTGTAGCTTCTTTCCTTTATTTTCTCTTTTTCAGGAAGTGAGAACATACCTGCAGGTGGAGTTGAAAGTGACTGCAGGTCATCACCATAGGCTCAGAGCAGGAGAGAGAGAGAAGAAGAGAGGACAGGAAGCTTTTCACCTTTTGGCCCATGATTTAACTATTGTCCTGATTTGCAGACAGTTCCTAGTCACAGTTCACGTGAACGGAGTTGGAGGATGCCTCTACACCCACCTCAGAAGAATCCTGTTTATAAAAGGTAAACAGAGACATTTAAGATCAGCACCTGTTAAAGAGAGTGGGACCTTCTTCACTTACTACAAATAAGTACTGTTAATACCACTAGACAAGGAGACGAAAGGCTGGCCTTCTCTCTTACCTTCCTGGACAATTTATTCAGAAGATGTGCAAAAGTTTG